>NW_026057891.1:0-244866 GCF_023721935.1 Panthera uncia
ATGTTGAAGGCATTTTCATTTTATGGAATTGCTTCCTAAAAAGAGTAGGAAGAAAAGGTATGCTTCTTGGTGCCCTTGAAAACTGTTAGGTTGAGTTGGGTTTGTTGCCATGTGCTGTTCTAGAACTGTCTCTCTAAATGTGCTCAGTACAGAGTGGCTCCCTGGTGTTTATCTGCCCCCTAGTAATTTTATTCCTCCACTTAACAAACCTGTAAGCACCTGGGTTACAGGTACATGAATCTTGACCATCTCTTAAAATCCAGCAGCCAACACACATGTGACTCCCTGTGAAATCACAACAGTCCTTATAAATTCATAGTCCTGGTAATAAGGAAGTAAGGGAGTTCCTAGGAACCAAAACAAAAAGAACTGTCAGAGTACTGGATAGCCCTCCTTGAGTGACCAAGCAGGTCTGTGTTGTGCCTGGTGTTTTTTGCTGTTTTAATCTCTTATGTTAAATAAAACACTTTACACACAGATCGCCCTACATTATCTTTCAGTAAAAACAATGACAACACTGTAAGGTGGAAAGTAAAAAGTCCCCCTTCCCTGTAATTACATCTGATTCCCTGGCATAGTCGGTACGTATTAGCTTTGAAAGAAATGTTCCATGTTCTTGTTTGGGCTGTGTATGTGGAGGGGCGAGTCTATTCTGATTTGGGTTTAAGCTTGTAAAGTAGGCCTTAAGCCCATGAATAAGACATGAACAAGATCCACCCGGTGACAACTTACCCTAATTATTTTTACTCTGGCCTTGTAAACTGAAAATTCACAGTAAAATATTAAGTATTCTATCTATTAAAACACTGTTTCGTGTAACTAAGCTTACGGCTGTAAATGTGATCTAATAAATATCTCAAAGTTTTCTGCCTTTGGGGGCAGTCCAGTTAATACATTTGAATGCATATTATCAAGCATTGTGCTAAGTATACAGAGTTTTTGGATCAGGGCTGTTACCTAATTTGCTCATCCTTAGTTTTTAATTCCTAGACCAGAGAGGAATTCCCTGGCAGTAACTTTTTGGATTATCTACGGCAGCTCTCTGGTTTAACTTGATGCTGCAGACCTGGCAGTTTTTCTCAGCTAGTCCGTGTCTGTTGGTTTGCACGAGACCTCTTTTCAGGTAGACTGAAACATCTTATTAAAAACATCTTTCCCTATTTCATGGCAGAAATAGAAGAAATAGAGTCAACTGATTCCTTTTTCTTTTTGGATTAGTAAAAGTTGACTTTACACTCCTAATGAATGATCCTCCCAAAGGAATTAGCAGCTACTAGATATTGCTTGATATTTGCATTTAGTGGCATTCTTCTGCAAATGACCCTAGCTTCAATGCAACCCTTTCCTGGTGTGAAATGGTATTTCCCATACGCATGAGGTTATGTTGTTCCCAGAAAGCCATTTTGTGTCACAAACATGTAATTAGGAAAGCAGTACACTTCTGCAAATATTTATAGATACGTGAAACATATTTAACACAGAAGCCAATCTCGAATTGGTTTTTAATATCTGTGTCAAGATAAACCCAGATCCTACTCTCTTGCTTCACGTGGGCCCCCAAGGCCTTGTCTCAAGCCACAGAAGGTCCAACTTAAGTCAAATATGTTTTTCAGAAAAGTAAATTGAGGGACTGGAGAAATAATAATGGAAAAGATAATGGCCAGAAAGGTATCATTATTGATTTTTTTTTAAAGTCCAGGGCCCCTGGGTGGCTAAGTCAGTTAAGCATCCGACTTTGGCTGAGATCATGATCTCACAGTTCGTGGGTTTGAGCCTCACGTCAGGCTCTTTGCTGACAGCTCGGAGCCTGGAGCCTGCTTCCAATTCTGTCTCTCAGCCCCACCCCCACTCACGCTCTGTATCTCTCTCTCTCTCTCTCTCTCTCTCTCTTTCTTTTTCTCTCTCTCTCTTTTTCTCTCTCTCTCAAAAAAACATTTAAAAAAGTCCTCAGATGGAAGCACTAAAACCCAGTCAAAACCGAGCCCACACCCTGACAGGGTAAATTGCAGAATCCAAAAGGCAAAGGAGAGGATCTTGAAAAACCACAGAGAGAGCACAGAGAAAGATGACCCTTATAAGAGGGACCAGCTCAACTAGGACCCTGACACAGACACTAACAACTGTCAGTGAAACCAAAAGAGGGAGCTGAGAAAAGAGCTGTCAACCTGTAAATGCTTTACTAATGCAAACTATGATTCAAGATGCAAATGAAATGGACAGTTTCAGGCAAACAAGTACTGAAAGTATACTGGTAGATTCTCACTAAAAAAGATCATCAAAAGTTATTCTTTGAAAAGAAGTTATTACACACAGAAAGGCATGAATATAAATGATCGGTAAGAAAAGAAATTGGAAATAGGCAAACACACAGTAGTTGTGTAAAACAGTAATAGTTACATTGATAAATTTGGTCATAATAAGTTAGATACAACTAAAATTTGTAACAACGAGAAGATAGGTGGTCAGAACTAATATTGTCTCCTGCCCTTTTATTACTTGGGAGGGCAGAAATAACTTTAGATTTTAATAAAACAAATAAGCATGTTAAAGCTTTAACAAATCATTGGAAAGAAGGGGGAAAGAATGATAATAAAAGCAAGGGCAAATAGAATGACATGATCAAAATAAATATAAATGCAGATATATTTGTAATCACAGCAAGTAAAAAAGGATTGTATCTGTTAAAAGTCAGAGCTTATCGGATTAGATAATAAAACTTTAAGGGAATAAAGGAACAAGCATAGAAGGGTTGTCATATAATAAAAAAGAACAATTTTCCATGAAGTTAAAGTAATTTTAAACTTGCTTGCCTTTGGTAAGAGAGCCTCAAAATATGGAAGACAAAGCTGATGTAATCTTAGATCTACAGTAAGTGGGAATTGTTATGTGACTCTTCCAAAAGTAACTAATAGATTGAGCAGAGAGAAATTAGAAAGGTTAGAAGGTTAGCCTACTAGAGTTTTGTTTGAGTTCTGCCTTTAATAAATAGATACAGTCTTTTAAGATACAAGAGACATATTCAGAAGCTGTCCACATAGTAGGCCACAAAGCAGCAAATATGAGCAATGCCAAATTATATCTTACTGTGTTCTCTGGTAATTTATTAAGTAATGGATTAAATATAATTTAAATTAGAAACAACATTTATTAAATTAGAAATGATATTTCTAATTTTGTGTTTTTCAAAAATTAAAAAATTTTCTCAATAACCCACAAGTCAGTGAGGAAATCACAATGCAATTAAGAGAACACCAAAAAATAAATAACGATCAAAAATTTTTGAATGAGGGAAGTAACCAACTTATAAGTTAAAGAACAGCAGAATAAGAGTCAAAGAGAGATGATAAAGAGAACAAAAACTGACCCCAAAACAAAGATACAAGTCCAAAAGTTAGTTCTTTGAAGACACAAAGCGTGACAGAATTTATAAAGGATGAGAAAAATGAGTAAATAGAAGGAATAAATAGGAGGTTACATGTACATGTACAACAGTTATTTCTAAAATAGAAAACTGCCAACAAGTGTGAGAAGCTGTAATGCTTTATAATTTCCTAGAAGATCTATACCTTACCTAGATGGATTCAAGAAGAGTAAGAAACCATTAAAGAACCTGAATCACAACAACAGTGTACCCCCCACTTTGCCCTGATACCAGGCCCAGAGAGTTCACTAACGTGTTCAGCCAAAATTTCAAAGGAATGGAGTCTCCTTTTGTTTAGCTGTTCCCAGAGAAAAGAAAGAGACTGGATTGACCTTCTGGTGTGGTTTTTCTTTCTATTTTAAACTGTTTGTTGTGAAAAGTTTCCGATTATATCACAAACAGTATAATAAGCTTAAGAGATGATACTGTGTCCTTCCTGTTGTATCATATCAGGAGGCACATGATGTCTGCTGTCCCACTTATAGTGATGTTAAGGTTGATTAGTATATTCAGGTGTTATTATACCTATGAACACAGACACAAAATTTTCTAAAGTATGAATTTGAAAATTAAGCAGTACATGAAGATCAGGACCATATTGAATGTATTTTAGAAATGCAAAGATGGTTCAACACTTGAAAATTTAATGTATTCTATATCAACATAACAGCATCTCAATAGCTTAAAGACTTTTTAGAAATTTACCACCCTACCCTGTCTTGATAAAAACTCTTTAGGAAATTAGTGATAAAGATTATCTACCCAATCTTACTTTTAGGCATAGTAATAATAAGGGCACCTGGGTGGCTCAGTCGGTTAAGCGGACAACTTCAGCTTGGGTCATGATCTCGTGGTTTGTGAGTTGGAGCCCCGCATTGGGCTCTGAGCTGACAGCACAGAGCCTGGAGCCTGCTTCAGATTCTGTGTCTCCCTCTTTCTCTGACCCTCCCCCATTCGCACTCTGTGTGTCTCTCTCAAAAATAAACATTTAAAAAAAATGTAAACATGGTAATAATAGAATGTTGGAAGTATTCTTTTTAAAATTGGAAACAAAGCAAGGCATCAGCCCTGGAAAGCAAGAAGCAAATCTATCCTATGCACAAACATGATTGACTACATAGAAACTATAGAAAAATTTTTAGAACTTAAGAATTCATTAAGGTTGGATACAAGATAAACAGATAATCAACTGTGTACCTATATCACAGTACCAATTTGAATATATAATTTTGCTACTATAGTAGCACCAAAAACATAACCACAAACCTAAAATAAAATATGTAAGATCTTTATGGAGAGAATTATAAAGCTTTATTGGAGGAAATTAAAGAGAACTAAATAAATGGAGAAGTTCCATGTTTGTGGATGGGAAGTCTTGTTATGTCCATTTCTCTGAAATCTATGAATTTGGAGTAATTTTTATAAAAATCCCAAAGTCAGGTGTTTTATTCTTGTTTTTGCTGCCTTCTCCCCACCCTACCCCCTTTTTTGGGTTATTGGTATGTGATACAAGTTGATCTTGTCATTTATATGGGAGAACATTATGCCAGGAATAGCCAAGGTAGTTTTCAAACAGAGCCAGATAGAATGACTTAATTAACCAAATGCTTAGTATTAGGCCATTTTAGACTGTGTGGTATTGATGTTGGGAGTAAATAGAACATAAAAGTGAGTCGTGTTTAGAAACTTGTGAGAAAGAAACAAAAATTTCCTGTCTCACACTGTACAGAAGCCATTTCTATGTGTATAAAAGACTATCTTTCTGACCTTGGGGAAAGGAATGATTTTTTAAGCAAGACGTTAGAAACAAAAACCATAAAGAAAACAGCGAATTTAGTCAAAGTAAAATAATAACAACAAAAACATATCAAAGGCCACTACAAACAAATTGAAAAAAAAATCCACAGAATGGGCAAAATATATGAACAGGGCTTCACAGAAAAGGAAACCAGATTAGGAAATAAAGTTTTATAAGAATTCTGTTCTCACCAGTTACTGGGGAAGCGCAGATGAAAACGAGCTAGTGTTCTTATATATCAATCAGACTTTAAAATAGTAGTTTGTTGGTGAGGATGAAGGAACTGCTGCTGATCTGGAGTATTAATGGTTAACCAACCATTTGATAATACTTAGCTGACTTGAAAGTGCTCTTACCAGCTGATTGAGCATTTTATTCTAGATATATACTTTAGGGAAATAGTCACGTGTATAAGGAATTGTTAACAAGGATACTTGTTACATTATTGTTTGTAATAGAGAAAGATTGGAAGCCACTCGACTGTCCATGAGAATGGATATATAGAAGAGTGAATTATTTATACTGTGAATAGTATACAGCCTTTAAAAATTAGCTGAGCCATAGGTGCCCGGGTAGCTCAGTGGGTTAAGTGTCTGACTCTTAATTTCAGCTCTGGTCTTGATCTCATGGTTTGTACATTTGAACTCCACATCCAGCTCTGTGCTGGCAGATGTGGAGCCTGCTTGGGATTCTCTCTTTCTCCCTCTCTGCCCCTCCCCCACTCATGCTATCTCTCTCAAAATAAATATAGGGGCACCTGGGTGGCTCAGTTGGTTGAGTAACCAACTTCAGCTCAGGTCATGATCTCACGTTTGTGGGTTCAAGCACCTCATCGGGCTCTATGCTGACAGCTCGGAGCCTAGAGCCTGCTTCAGATCGTCTCCTCTCTCTCTGCCCCTCCCCCATTCACGCGTGTGCGCTCTCTCTCTCTCTCTCTCTCTCTCTCAAAAGATAAAACACTAAAAAATTTTTAAATGAATGTGCTAGATCTACATGTATGAATATGGATTAATTTCAGAAACATGAAAATTATAAAAGCATATAGAGTTTGAGACCATGTCAAATAACACTATCTGTTATTTAGACACACACAACCAATAACTTTTACAAAGAATATGAGAATGATAAACATCAGGTTTGAAATAGTGGTTACCTCCAAGGAGTGGATGGAAGACGGAATCATAGAGGGTGCTCAGTGGGTTTCAACTGTATCATATGGCCTTTTTTTTTTTTTTTTTTAAATACCTATATCAGGTATGGCAGAATGTTAGGGTTAACCACCTAGGTGGGCAGTCAAAATAATTGATAATTCATTTATTTCCTCATTTTTCTGTATGATTAAAATGTTTTCCTTTTTGGGAGGCCAGAGAAAACATTGCTGTCAGATAAAGCAAGGGCAATCTGTCTGGTAGGAAGTACTCCTAATGAAGAATAGACTTTAAGAACATTATTAAAAGGCAAATACTGGGGAGTATAAGTCTGTTTGTAGCTGGAATGTCACACGACTATGTCACCAGTACCAGAGGTAAGGGGTCGATAGTGGTGAAGCAAGATTCTACAACCAGGAGCTTCCCCAGACATGAGCAAAAATGAAAATACTCAAAGTTTCTTTTGTCCCTGGGACATACGACATTCTCTTATGTCTTTGCAAAAGTGTATTGCTTGTGTGTGTCTAAATAACAGTAATATTTTGCATGGTTTCAAACTCTATATGCTTTCATAATTTTCATCAATGTTTCTGACCTTAATCCGTATTCATACATGTAGATCTAGCACAAACTATATTCTCTATATTGAAACTGCATTCTCTGTGCTGCTTATTTGAGCAAGAACCAGTCTTCGGATGTGGTTGGCTTTGGTCCTGCAGGGTGGGCAAAATAAGTAGGCAAAATCAAGTTAATTCACCTCGAAGAGAAAACTTGAGGCTGATGAATGGAAAAGTCCCAAGCCTGTGTCGACCTACTGATTTTCTAAAATCACGTGGTGCTTTTCTCGAGTTTTACTGCCAAACTTGTATGGTTAACACTACTCTTCTGAGAAACCCTGTTAGTGCTGCTTGAGGGTGGTCTTTTCCAGCATGTTAACTGTAGACCTGGTCCATGAAAAGGCAGCAGAAAACAGAGTCCGAAGCAATGTTTCAGGGACACAGAGCACTGTGGACACTGGCTTGCTTGTCCAGAATCAGCCTTGCAGTTGGTAACCAGTCACAGACTTCAAGCAGTATCATGACCCCATACCACCTTGTATGTGCATGCGAACTATCTGTACTTCTTCCATATCACTGCAGTCCTCAGCCTGAAGCTCTTTCCTCTCCCAGCTTCCACTCTGTGAAGATGCACCCAGAGAACTGGTTATCTCTTTCCCACTGGGCACAGTACAACTTTATAGATCTGCCCAGTTCCCTCGAATGGAAGCCCATAGGTCCCGTTGATTTAGATCCTTAATTTCTCTCAGTAATGTTTTGAAGCTTTCAGTGTAACATTCTTCTTTTTTTTTTTTTTAACAGTGAACTGTACATTTTTAAAATTTTATTTTAAAGAGCGTACAAGCAGGGAAGAGAGGTAGAGGGAGAGAGAATCTTCCACGCGCAGCAGGGAGCCCAGTGCAGGGCTCAGTCCCACAACCCTGGGATCATGATCTGAGCCAAAATCAAGAGTTGGACGCTCAACCAACTAAGCCACCCAGGAGCCCCTTCAGTACAGCATTCTCGAATGTCTTTCATTAAGTTGATCTCTGTTTTATCCTTTTTGATATTTTAATTAGGATTGCTTCTTTTCATTTTTGGGTTGTCCATTTCTAGCATATAGAATTACATTTGATTTTTATATATTGGTCTTGTATCCTTCAACCTTGCTAAACTTATTTATTAGTTCTCATAGTTATTTTGTCAATTTCTTAGTTTTTTCCTGTACACTGAATCATACCATCTGCAAAAAAAGGTGGTTTTCTTTCTTTCCAGTCTTCATGTATTATGTGGAACCTGCAGTGTGATGGGCAATAGGAGTGGTAAGAAGGAACATCTTGCTTTTAGTTCCTAGGATATTTAAGGGAATGTCTCTAGCCTTACACTTTAAGTGTGGTATTAGCTGTAGGGTTTTTGTAGACTGCCTTAGCAAGTTGAGAAAGTTCCTTTCTACTTCTTCTTTGTTGAGAGTTTAGTCATAAATTTGGTCATAAATTTGTATTTTGTCAAATGCTTTACCTGTGGCCATTGAGACGATCATGTGTTCTTTTGTTCTATATTCCATTAGTTCTGTATTCCATTAGTATGGTGTATCACATTAGTTCATCTTCAGATTAGAACTGACCTACCTTGCATTTTGGGGGTAAAGTCTACATGGACATGGTGTATAATCCTATTTATATGTTGGTGAGTTTGGTGTGGGATTTTTGTGTCTGTTCTTATAAGAAATACTGTTCTGTACGGGGTGTTTTTAGTTTGTTTAGATTTGTTTTCATAACATCTTTGTTTGGCTTTACTGTTGGGTAGTACTGGCCTCACAGAATGAGGTGGGAAGTGGTCTTTCCTATTTTTGGGCAGTGTTTTTATAGGATTTTTTTTCTTTTTTTAAACATTTTATGCAATTCATAAGTCAAGCCATGTGAGCCTATACTTTTCTTTGTGGGAAGACCCTAAATTACTAAATATTTATTTAATTGTAAATCCATACAGATTTTCTCTTTCTTCTGGAGTCAGTTGTGATAATATATATTTTCCTGGAATTTCTCTATTTCATCTAAGTTGACTAATTTGTTGGCAGAGTTGTTCGTAACACCTAGTATCTCTTTTGTATTCCTTTATTTAATTTTTGCCAGGTAGTAGTGATGCCCCCTTTTTCGTTTCTGATACTAGTTTTGTTTTCACTCTTTTGGTTAGTCTAGTTAAAGGTTTATCAGTTTTTTTGATCCGTTTGAAGAACCAACTTTTGGGTTCATTGATTTTTCTGGCTTGTTCTTGTTTTTGCTGTTGCATTGATTTCTACTCAGATCTTTATTATTTACTACCTTGTGCTTGCCTTGGGCTTAATTTTCTTTTCTGTTCTTGTTTCCCAAGGTGGAAATCTTAGATTATTGATTTTTTTTTTAACTTTGTTAACTTCTTTTCTGAATAGGTGTTTAAAGCTATAAAATTTCCTCTGAGCACTACATCAGTTGTATCCCATAAGTTTTTATATGTTTCTCATGTTCTTTCAATTCCAAATACTTTCTGATTTCCTCTGTACTTTTTTCTTTGGCCAATTTTTAGAAGTGTGTTGTTTGATGTCAAGTTTTGGGAAATTTCCAAAATTGTTGACTTCTAATTTAATGTGGTCCATGAACAAGATTTTTTCTGTCTTTAGCTTTCAGTTAGTTTGACTATTATATGTCTTAGGTAAGGATATCTTTGTCCTGAATTGTTTCAAATCTATTAAAATTTGTTATGTGGCCTCAAACGTGTGTTGTGGTAAATGTTTTGTGTGCACTTGAAAAGGATATGTATCCCATTGTTCAAGGATGGAGTGTTCTGTAAATATCAGATAGTGTGAGTTGGTTGATAGTGTTAGGTTTCCTAGATCACTGCTGACTTTGTTTCATTCTATCAGTTATTGATAGTAGGATATTAAAATCTCCAACTATAAATGTCTTTCTCCATTTATATCCTTTTTGTTTCATATATTTCAAGACTTTTAGGTATATGCATACATTCATAGTTACTATATCTTCCTGAAATACTGACCCTTTTATAATTATGAAATATTCCTTTAAGTCTCTAGTAATATTTCTTGGCTAAAAGTCTGTTTTATCTACTATAAATACAGTCACTCTCATATGGTTACTGTAGTCTCTTTTTCTGCCCTTTCACTCGTGAGCTATTTTTTCTTTGAATCTAAAGTGAGTCTCTTCTAGATAACATATAGTTGCTTTTTAAAAAAACCTGATCTGACAATCTCTGTTCTTTGTTGGTAGTGTCTAATTCTTTCATATTTCATGTAATTATTAATATGGCTTGATTTAGTTTTATCAGTCTGCTAGTTGTTTTCTGTTTATCTCATTGTTTTCTTGTTGTTTCTGCTTTCCTGTTTTCTCTTATGTTAAACTCTTTTTTTTTTTTGCCTGTACCCACATTAATCTCTGTGATTTTTGTAAATTAATTTTTTGAGAGAGAGAGAGAGCACAAGCGAGCAAGGAGCAGAGAGAGAGGAAGAGTGAGTGCAGAGCCCAGAGCAGGGCTTGATTTCTCCCAAAGCAGGACTCGCGCTCACAAACCACGAGATTATGACGTGAGCTGAAGTCAGATGCTTTAACCGGCTGAGCCACCCAGGCACCCCTAATCTCTGTGATTTTTAAAACTTTGTCTTTGATTTATTTTCTTGGTGATTGTTCTAAGGATTGTAATGTGTATTTCAACTTATCACAATCCACTTCAGTTTAATGCGATCTTAGTTCCAATCTGTATATCAGCTGTATTCCAATATATCTCCATTTCCTCCCCCCCTTCCTTTGTGCTATTATAGTCATATATATTATATCTAATATATTTTAGGCTGATACAGTGTTACACTTTTTGTTTTATACAATCTTATTTAAAGAGATTAAGTAGAGAAAAGCAATTTTTTAAGTGATATATTTTTTTAAATATTTATTTGTTTTGAGAGAGAGCAAGAGAGCATGAATGGCATAGGGGCAGAGAGAGAATCCTAAGTAGGCTCCATGCTGTCAGTGCAGAGCCTGACACAAGGCTCAATCCCATGAACCATGAAATTGTGACCTGAGCTGAAATCAAGGATTGGATGCTCAATTAACTGAGCCACCCAGGCACCCCAAGAAAAGAAACAAGTTTTGACCAGTCTTTTATATTTACCCACGTATTTTCTATTTCCAGTATTCTTCCTTTCTTTTCTTGGTTTTGCATTTCTGTCTGGAGTCTTCTTTCTTTTAACATGTGGGACTTTTTGTAGTGTTTTTTTGTTTTGTTTTGTTTTCAGGCAGCTCTGCCAGCAGTGGATTTTCTCAGTATCATTTATTTGGAAACATCTTTATTTTGCTTTCTTTTTTGGAAGATAATTTAGCTGGATATAGAATTCTTGGTTTCCTTATGATGCTTTCAATGTGTCATTCCCCTGTTTTCTGCTTTCCATTGTTTCTGATGAAAAGCCAGCCATTAATTGTGTTGTTGTACCCCTATACATGTTAACTTGTTATTTTCTTTGTTATTTTTCCAACTGGTTTCAAGATTTTTTCTGTCTTTAGTGTCCACTGTTTTATTATATCTCTAAAGAGCTCTGATATTAATTGGACTTTGTTGAGCTTGAATCTGTAAATAATTGCTTTTCATCATATTTGGAACGTTTTCAGCCATTGTTTTTAAAAAAAAAAATTCTGCACCATCTCTTTTTCCTTAATATTTTTTTTTCTCTCCCTTCTTCAGTTTGGATAAAGTCTGTTTGATCTCTTATTCTTCCCCCATCTCAAATCTGCTGTTGAACCCATCTAGTGAATTTTTCGTTTCAATTATTATGTTTTTCAGCTCTAGAATTTTTGTTTTATTTGATAGACTTTTTTCCTTATTTCCTACTTAAATCATTGTCATCATGTGTTCTTTAAAGATGGGTTTTTTTTTTTCCAACTTTCTAAATGTATTTATAGTACTTAAAGTATTTTTCTGCTAAATCCAAATTATGGGTAAACTGAGAGATAGTTTCTATTGGCAGTTTTTACATGAGTGTGACTACTATTTTCCTGGTGTTTTATGTTTGTTCCAGGTTTTAATTTTTTTCTGGGAAATTTTGTTTTCATTTTTGCTGTGTGTGTGTGCGCGTGTGCACACACGTGCTTTAAGCCATTTGCCTCAATGTAATCTGAGCAGTCTTGTCAATTCTACATTGTGTGGCCACTGATTTCTCTGCTCAGCCATCTCCATCCCAGTTCTTTATTTTTTTAGACTTTCTAGGGATCACTCCTGTCTGCGTAGTTTAACTATGAACCAAGTTTTGGTCAGATGTTGTGGTCAGACACCTTGAGCCCATAAGGCTTTCACCCTCTGCAGTAGATTTATGTTTGGTTTGGGAGTACATTCAAAGTTCAGACAGCTTTAAGGACTGCCCTAGGTTTTACTCTGTGCCAGCCCTCTTGAGTGTCCAGTGTCTGTGGGGAGTGTGGAATGTTCATCAAACCCCTCAGTGGAGGTATCTCGTTTCCAGAATTTCCCTTTAAATTTCCATCAATTCCTCCATTCTGTCTATCATCATAGCCAGGACCTCAGCCTCTGATGGTGAGAGCTACAGTCTTTTCCAGGCATGAGTTTTCTGCCCTTTGCTTCAAATCAAGTCAGCCCCCTTGACAGTCAAGCTGCAGGCTTTCAAGGCCGGCCCCACAGTGGTAGGACTACAACACTGTTGGAACTGGCCAGGAGCAGCCCCAGCAGCAAGGCCACCAACTTCCACTATTCTTCCCCCAAATTCAGTTCTTTGTGGGTGTATGCTTCTCAATCTGTTGTTTGCTTTGGTTGAATTTCCAGAGGCCTTAATGTTTTGTTTTGTTTTGTTTTGTTTTGTTTTGTTTTGTTTTGTTTTGTTTTGACACCTTTCAAGTTTAATAGTTGGGGTTTTTTTTCAGTGGAAAGGGTTTGTCAACCTTTTCTTTCCTCTAGAGCTAGAAGTGCCACTCTTCCAGGTCTAATTTGATTTACTAAGATCATTGGATGTGCTCAGTTGACTCCTCTTTAAAATACTTGGCTTCTGGGCACCACTTTATGAGTCCTTCTCCAATACCAATCCTTTGCTCTTTCTTTGTAATCTCTGCTGGATTCTCTTTGTTCTGTCTTCTGAATGTCTGAGTGTCTCAGGGCCCACTCCTCAAACTCCTTCCTTTTTTATTTATCCATTCTTTATTTCCTTCTTGATCTCTTAGATTTAATGACTTTTAATGCCTACAGATGCCAAATTTATGTCTTTAGTGTGCATTCCAGATTTGTAAATCAAATGGCCTATTCTGCATCTCCTCTGAATGTCTTTAAAATGAACTCTTCTGTCCTCTCACATCCCAGTGAATGTGAACTCTACCTTTTCATTCACTCAGGCCAGATATCTTGGTTAGCCTTCATTCTTTGTTTTCTTTCATATCTTGCATGCAGTTCATCAGGAAATCTTATAGCACTCCTTTAAAATAGACCCCAGGGGCACCTACCTGGATGGCTCAGTCAGTTAAGCATTTGACTCAATTTTGGCACAGGCCATGATCTCACAGGTTTGTAAGTTCAAGCCCCGCATCAAGCTCTGTGCTGACACTGTAGAGCCTGCTTGGGATCTTCTCTCTCCTTCTCTCTCTGCCCCTCCCCTGCTCACATGGTCACTCACTCTCTTGTAATACATACATAAATATTTTTAAAAAATAAAATAGACTCCAAATCCAACTGCTTCTCACCAGCTCTACTGTATCACTACTCCAGTCCAAGTGACACCTTCTCTCACTAAGATTATTATAGTTAGCCTACCAGTTGTTCTTCCTAATTCCACAGAGTTACTTGAGTCGTAATTCTGAAATGTAAAACAGATAACCATTTTTCTGCTCAAAACCCTGCCATGGCTTCCATCTTACTAAGCGTAAACCCCAAATATACGATGGCTGCAAGACCCCAAATAGTCCACTCCTCACCCTGCACCCACCTCTAGCCTTCCTGATCTAGTCTTTTCCATTCATCCCTTGTTGACTCCATTCGAGCCTCACTGGCCGTCTTGCTGCTCCTCACTCACACTGCAATGGCTCACCTCCTTCTGAGCAACCTCTCTGCCATCACCCTGTCCTCTAACTGTGGCTTTTCTCTTCTTAGTACTTACATACATTTAGTATATTGGATATCTATTTATTTAGTCTGACTTCTTCTCTTGAATGTAACTTCCAGGATAATAGGGAGAAATAATGCTTTTGTTTCCTCCTGTATCCTCAGCAAAAGAAGCAGCCAGTTGTGT
The DNA here is from genome assembly GCF_023721935.1 of Panthera uncia. Taxonomy (NCBI): domain Eukaryota; kingdom Metazoa; phylum Chordata; class Mammalia; order Carnivora; family Felidae; genus Panthera; species Panthera uncia. The sequence continues at coordinate 14,168 of NW_026057891.1, forward strand.
TGTTGGGTCTCCATATGTATCCAAGGCATTGGTTGGATTGACTATGAGTAGCAAAACTGGATTTTAGAATCCATTTGGTTCAGGGGCCTCTAGCCAGAATGTCAGGGTCTCAAGATCAGAACCTTTTACTTGGCAGATCTCAAAGCTAGTTTGTCAGACTTGGAATCTATAAATATTGACTGCTGCTTCTATGAGAGTGTAGCTTGTTAAAGATTTTGTGTAAAAATTATATTTGGCATTGTTGCCTCTACCCTTAAATAGTCTACCTAGATGGACTTTGGATGAAATATAAAGAGGTACTTTCTCACAAAAAAGCACTCGACAACCAGTCTAGTTCATGCTGTCTCATGCTAATGGAAAAACTAAAGTTCCCATTACCCTTCAGCACTGACCCTGAGTATTCCTCATTGGCATTATGACAGAAGCTGTTCAGAGCCTGCATCGTGGCATTGGAATATGACTTCCATAACAGCACCTGGGATCTCTGTGCAGGAGTTAAGTTAAGGGTTTTGGCCAACACAGTTATATTCTGGTTCCTGAATGCTTTTATTCATTTTTCATTGGTCTGAGTATATGTGTGCAACTGTATTTGTGTGTAGTTTTAATAGTCTTTTGTGGGCTGTAGGACAATTTTGCTGCATTTCATCCCAACAGAGTGGGCTTTATTCCTGTGGTGGATGTACTCATTCTTGTTAGCAGAGGACTCAGAAGGTTTTCAGTATACAGGTGCCCTCTTTATGAGTCAGCCTGTAATTATTGAGAAAGATTTTCATCAAACTGCATCAGTGAAGTCTGTCACAAATGTTACTTTTACTCAGTACTTACTGTGTGCCTGGTATATTCCAAACGTATTTAACTTAATTTTGGCATGTCTTGGCACTTAAGTTTGGTGGAGATTTTTTGTTTGTTTGTTTGTTTGTTTTGTTTTGTAGAACATTTAGGTTTAAAAGTGCATACTTTGGCGAGGTTTTCATAATTTAAAATATGTGGAGGCTTGCCTTGTAGCAGTAGTTTCTAACTTGGCTGTTTTGTCATGAAAATAGGAACAGATAGAAAATTCCCAACCTCAGAATCCTGGCTTATCTATTTTCTGTTCCTGAACAGTTTCATCTTTGTCTCTGTTCATATTTAATAAAGCCAGACAGTAAAGCACAGCAGCAAACATTCTGACTCAGAACAGAAATTTCTTTATTATTTCTTCAAGCTCCCTCTTTTAGCATTTTTGGTTTGTGTTGTCAGTGAAAAACAACAAATGCTTTATTCTATTTTGAGGTATCTGAAGAATAATACAGTTGTTATGAATATGTTGTTATAGTTTTCCAGTTGTAGCAGCTGTGCAGGAGAAGTTCTGATTCACCCTTGTTTATACAATGCACACATATAGATTTGATTCAGTCTGTGATTTGTTTGTCAAATATGCAACAGGCAAGAAGCAAGTGGTTTTATTTGTACCAGATACCATCCTACTCTTATTCAGAACAAACACTAGGAATGTGACTTATTGGTATGATTTCTAAATGGCTTAACCTTCACAAAAATTTTTATGTATTTTTACTTGGGGAAGTCACGTAAGAAAAAATAGGTAGATATGGTGAGTGTTATGACTTTTAGCAAAGGAATCTCGTTAATCTGTATGCAGAAAGAATTCTGAATTGTGCATTGGGGAGGGAGAGGATAACAATATTCAGTATCCGGACTCCACATACCTTGTTATGTATATACTGAGGGGCATTACGTTGCTCGAGGATCTAGTGGGATACTAGATATGGGAGGGGGAAATGTGGATGATGATGATACAGTTCTGTGCATTTTTCATGGGGCAGGTGGAAATCCACATTTGCTAATAACGTAAATCACAGCATTTCTCCTTTGTTCTGGGTCAGAAAACTAACTTACCATTTAACCCTTTGGAAAACATGGCCACTGGAAATTCCTGTACCTTAATTCTACCAACCTACTTCAAGAATCAATTGATGACCTAATAAGACAGGATTCTGTCAGTCATTACTGAAAGAATTCAGAGCTAAAGTTCAGTGTGCCTGTGGGTACCCGTCTTCCTGTGAGCAGGGCTATGAGAGCCTGGTTTGAAGCAGGGGGCGCGGTCACAGGCTCCACAGCCTGCAGATTTCACTTTATCCGCTCTCCTGTGTGTGCCCGGGAGCATCTTTGAGCATTTGTTAGTTATTTCCTTGAGTTTTTTCCTAGCTAAATTCTCATGTATAGTCTACAGTTGTTTTAAACCCTTCTTGATGTTCACTGTTAAATTGCCCTCCATAAAATAAGGTGCACACACCTTCAGCAGTTAAGAAGGTAGTTTCTTCACACCCTCATAAGCCTTACAGACAGAAGTGACATCTCACTTTGGTGAGGTTAAACGTTGTCATAGGCTTATTACCATTTGTATTTTCTTTTATGAATTGCTTACTCACATTTCTTCACCTGCTCTATCATGGTGTTGACCTTACCGATTTGAAAGGGCTTTTTCTGCAATAAGATTAATAGCCTCTTAATCAATGCTTTCTGTTGCTTGTCAGTTTTATTTTATGGTGGTTCTTGAATATCCAGTCACATGTTTTCAGTGCTCTGTTCAAACCTGCCACTGCCAGCTTTGGGATTATGGGCGGCAAGCCTTACCAACGCTTTTGCTGTAGGAACCAGCAGGCTCTGCACAGGGCAGGAAATCTGCCTGCAAGGAGCTGCAGGTCTCTGAAAGCCCAGCAGCAGTTTTAGATGCTATCTGCCAGAAGCATCTCTTCATTCCTTGAGTCATTCCAGTCTGAGAGCTGCCTAGGTTTGTTCAATGATGTATGACTCCCATACAGTAAGTGCATAAATGTAGAGTTAGATGAGTTTTAACAAATGTGTACATCTGTGGAACCACTGTCTTGCTAGACATAGAACATTTTGACCCTGTAGTTTCCTTGTGCTCATCCGCCTTCTCCCACCCTCACTTAGCACTGCCCCCCGCCCCCACCCCAGACACAAATCACCCCTGATCCAATCTCTCTCGCTACAGCTTGGTTTTGCTTCTCCTAGGACCTCATACAAGTGGAATCATACAGGACAGATTCCATTGTATCTCGTGTCCTTTGCTCAGCTTGATGGTTTTTGGATTCATCCATGTTGTTGCACGAATCAGTAGTAGTACTTTTTTATTGGGAGCAGCAGCCTGTGGTGTGAATGTACCTCCTTTTGTTAATCCCCACTTTCCTGTGGATGGATACCTGGGCTGATACATTTCCTGGATGTGACGGTGAAGCTGCTGTGAACATCCTTGTGTAAGCCATTTTGTGGACATACATTCTCGTTTCTCTTGGGTAAATACCTAAGAAGACCATTGCTGAGGTAGGAATTGCCAAACGGGTTTCCAGAGTGGATGTGACATTTTCCACACTCACCAGCGGAGTATGAGAGTTCCAGGTGTCCTGTATCCTCATCTGCCTTTACTCCTGTTTTAACGTTAGCCATCAGAGTCAGTCTTGAATTTAGATGATGTAAGCCGTCCAACGTTGTGCTTCTCTTTCAAGATGGTTCTGGCTATTCCAGATGTAAAATTTTAGAGTCAGCTTTTCAATTTCTATTAAAAAAAAGCTTTGGGGATTTTTTTTTTTTATTGGGATTGTGTTGCATCTCTGTCAGTTTTGGAAAAATTGGCAATAACATTGAGTCTGCCAAATTATAAACATGATATGTGTCTCAGTTTATAGGTATTCTTTAATTTTCTCTCGGCCATGTTTTATCATTTTCAGTGTAAACGTTTTAGACATTTTTATGAAATTTATTCCTAATATTTTGCTTTTTGGTTGTATTATAAATGTAGATGTAAATTGTTTTCATTTTCTAATTGTTTACTACTACTATGTAAAAATTCATCTGATTTTTTTAAAAGTTTCTGACATACACTTGATTTTTTTTAAGTTTAATCCTGTGACTATTAAATTCACTTATTTTCTAGTAGTTGTTTGTAGATTCCTTTATTTCTAAGTTTTTAAAATCAAGAATAAACAGTGACTTTTCCTTACCCTTTTTTGATTATGAAAAATTTTAAACCTTCAAGTTGATGGGGCATCTGGGTGGCTCAGTCAGTGTCCGACTCTTGATGTCAGGTCATGATCTCACAGTTTGTGAGTTTGAGGCCCACATCAGGCTCTGCGCTGATAGTGCGGAACCTGCCTTGGATTCTCTTTCTCTCTCTCTCTCTCTCTCTCTCTCTCTGCCACTCCCACTCACGTGCACTCTCTCTCAAAATAAATAAATAAACATTTTTTAAAAAGTAAACAAATCTCTAAGTTGAAAGAATTTCAGTGAACGTTCATATGCCCAGTACATGTTCTTCAGTGAACATTTAACTTTTCATCCCAGTCTCCATCAATTGTCTCAACTGTTGACACATTTTTATCTATGCACTTCTCCATAAAAAAAAACTTCTTTTAGCGTGCATTTCGTTTACTAGAATTCTTCATTTGTTGATAGCTTTTTTCTTTTGATATAAAAATTTCTAACAACATGATGCGTAGGTCTTAACGAGGATACCAGTTGCTGAGCTTAACAAAGGCATACACCTGTGCACTCCAGAATTGTTTATTAACCTAGAAAACTGTCACCCTAGAAAGTTCACTGATGCTCTTCCCATTAAGTTCCCTATAATCTTTGGTTTTGTTCTCATTTTTTTGTTTAACAGGGTGTGGCGTTTTTTGGCTTGTTCAAGAATTTCCATTTAAGTGGAATCATACAATGAGTATTCTTTTGAGTAAGATTTTGTCATTGACCATGTTTTTGAGACTCAGCCATGTTCTTGCATGTATCACTAGTTAATTGCTTTCTGTCCTTAGGTGATATTGTATGTACTTACCACATTGTATCCAGTCATTTGTTGGAATTTTGGACTGTCTCTGGTTTGGGGCCATTATGAACAAAACTGCTATAAATAGCTTTGTGCAATCTTTCTTGTAGACCTGTTTTCATTCCTTTTGAATTAGGATTGGAATTGCTGGATCATAGGGTAGGTATTTGTTTAGTTTTATAAAATGCTTTCAGACCTTTTATCAAAACGGCTGTACCATTTCAAAATCCTACCAACAACGTGTGAATATCTCACTTGTTCATCTATGGTGTGTGTTTTCATTTTAGCCATTCTAATGGGTGTGTAGTAGTATCTCGTTGTATTTTTAATTTGTATTTTCCTCAAGAATGATTTTCATCACTTCTTAATGTGCTTAATGGCCATTCATACTTTTGGGAATGTGTGCCCAAGTATTTTGCCTACTTTTTCATTCTATTTTGGCCTTGTCATTAGTGAATTCTAGGACTTCTTTTTCTATTTTTACTTATTTTTTGATGTTTTTATGTTTATTTTTGAGACAGAGAAACGAGCTGTGGAGGGGCAGAGAGAGAGGGAGACAGAAACCTAAGTGGGCTCCAAACTGATAGCAGAGAGCCCAATGCAGGGCTTGAACTCCCAAGTCATGAGATCATGATCTGAGCTGAAGTCGGACACTTTAGCCGACTGAACCACCCAGGCTCCTATATTCTAGGAATTCTTTATTAGACATAGGGACCAGCCCTTGAATATATCTTTATGGATGTTATCTCCCAATATATGGCTTGTTTTATACATTTTGTCAACATTGTGTTTTGAAGTCTGGTTTATCAGTTTTCTTTCTTTAATGTTAGTGCTTTTTTGTGACCTAAGGAAACTTTGCCCACCCCCTAAGTCGTAAAGTTGGCGTCCTATATAGCTTTTATAATTAAGCCTCTAATACATCTTGAATTAATTTCTGTGTATAAAGTTTGTGACAATGGTTGTGATTCACTTTCTTTTACATATGGATAGCCAGTATTCCAGCACAGATTTTTGAAACGACTCAACCAAATGGATGTCTTTGGAAGCCTTTGTCACTAAAAGTAAATGAATGAATGAATCAGATGACAGTTTCAGTCAGAGTCTACTTTGGACTCCATTGCTGTCTCTTTTCATTGATCTGTCTGTGGACCCAATATCAGGACCATGCTGTTTGAAATCTGTTGCTTTATGGTAGTAGGTCTTGAAGTAAGTCTATACAGCTACCTGGGTTTTTTTCCCCAAGATTTCTTAAGGTTTCATTTCGGTTTGTTGCCTTTCCATGTGAATGTTACAATCTTCTTGGCAGTTTACACTCAAAAGTTTGCTGGGGTTAATTTTGGGATTGTTTGAATATGTAGATAGATGCATTTGAGAAAATTTTTTAACAATATTCTTTTAATTCATGAACATTTTTTTCCATTTCTATTGAGATATAAATGACATACTGCACTGTATAAGTTTAAAGCACACAGCATAATGATGTGACTTACATATTTTGTTAAACGATTGCCACAGTAAGTTTAGTTTAACACCCACCATCTCATATAGACACAAAAAAAGAGAAGAAAATTATTTTCCTTGTGATGAGAACTTTTAGGATCTACTCTCCTAGCAGTGTTAACTATAGTCCTCATGCTCTACATTACTTTACCAGTACTTATAATGGGAAGTTTATACCTTCCTTCTTCCAGTTCCTGCACCTCCCTCGCCCCTGTCTTGCCTATCATTTAAGGACGTTTATGTAAAGGACAGCAGTCGTTCCTCCCTCCAGAGGTTGGGGAGCACAGTCACTGTCTGTCATAAAAAATTCAGCTTCCGGAGCTCAGTATTCCTCTCCTGTAACATAACCCATTATGTGGCCCTCGTGTGTCATCGTGGGAACTGGGGCTCAGGGAAGTGTAAAAGAAGACGCTGGTACTCTGTTTCGCTGCTATGAGGAGCACAAGTCCTTTTGTCTATGACTGGAGTCTCGTGCCTTCTGCCACATCCATGAAACTGTCAGGCTCTCCTGTTAGCTTGCAAATAGGATAAAATCACACACTGGTCAGAGTGCTTAATGGTTTCAGTTATGATGACAGGAAGCTGACAAGGGTATGCTTTTCTCAGAGGGGAAGATGAAAGCCTCATGGAGTGATTGATGGGATTTGAGGAAAATCCATGCAGATCAGTAGCTTGACATCTTGACCAAATCTTCAACCTGGCAATAAATGGTCGCCTTTCTATCGTGTGCTAATGAGGAGAAACTGGGAGATGACTAGACTGGCTCCTAACTATGTGTTTGTGTTTGAACACCGCTGCCAGACCCTGCTCTGGTGGTTCTGACTCCTCCCTGGGCAGGAGGACGTGCTCACTGGTTTGGTGGGCGTGTGGTTCTGGCACTTCTCAAACAGTTAAAAGGATGGAAAGTCACAACCACGATGGGCAGAAAGCAGGCAGATTATTAGGACTTTGGCTGGTTCTCTTGGGAGATGAGGGGTTGGGACTCGTTAAAGCAGAAACAGCTGGGCAACCTTACTTCTCAGTTTCTCCCAACACTGTGTCACACAACCTCAGGTCCGTCGGGAGATGCCAGTAAAAGACTCAGGGTTTTTGCAGTGGGGCCTGGCTGCCATGAGGGAGGTCTGGCTCTCTCAGGGAGATTTCCCAGAGGCAGACAAACACCAGTGGGAAGACATTGGTGACACATTGACTAGTACTCGGACCTTTACTGCCCCAGAGTGGATTTCCAATGCTGATGAAGGTGACCCACCAGAGAATAAGAAACCCTAAAAGTCTGAGATAAATTGATGCCATTAGCCCCACTGCCTGGAAAATTCTCCCCTGGTCTTTCTGTTAAAACCACGTGAGATGTCATGACAGTGGAGCATCGAATACCCATAGTTAAGTCACACGCCGTGAAGTTGCTGCTGAGCAAGTCAGGCCTGAATCAGCCAGAATCTGCTAACGCCACGGTCCCAGCTGGAAAACAGTGTGGCTGAGACTGCTGAAATCAGTGATGTCAGTAACGGCCTTGCCACCTGATAAAGGGCTTCGTTACAGTGGACTGAAAACACTGGAAATGTAGTTAAGCCAGGAGCAGCCCCTGTGCCATTTGAATGGAAGGTGAATGTGCTTGTTTACTGGTGCAACACCTCTCCCTCTCTCTCTCTGCCCTTGACCCTCTCTCCTCTACTTTGACCCCAGTTGCTTTATGGAAAAATGTTTAGGGGTCTGTCTGTGCCCTCCCTGACTGCAGGCCATACACAGCCATCCCAGCATTCTGAGGAACTTTGGACAGGGGAGGACCTCAAACATTTTTGGTTCTCTTGGGTACAGCCAACTGAAGTCACCATCCTGTTCAGTCTTGCAGGAGTAGATGGTATCTGAGTTCAGCTGATAGGCTTTAGCCAAGCTTTGTGTAGTGGGGAAAGAAGTTAATGTGACTTCGTGAGTGGACCCCATTGGGTCAGTTCCGTGTACTCTTACTATATATCTGGATGTGTAGTAGGAATCCATGTGTTATCACATGCCTCAAACTTCCCTATCTGTAAGTTTCAAGGAGGATTCTCCCAATCAGAAAGAACTGTGTGTAGATTGTAGTACATCTTTGGGGGTATGTAAGCTCCTCTGTAATTTGCCAGTAGTGGATGACTTAGTATTTAGAGTACCCCTGCCCTCTGAAATCACAGCTTTCACTCCCTAGGTGGCATCCTGTTGGTAGGCATGTCAGAAGCCTCAGTCTCATGAGCCCTGTCTGTAATACCATCACCAGCAGGAGTGGTTGATTTACCCCCAACAAAATTGAGAGGTCTCCTTGCTGTGTAAAGGTTTTTAAGACTGTACACACAGATTCATGGTCCAGAATCCCTTATGCATTCAATAGTAACTTTTATCTCTTTAGCCCCCACATGAAAAAGGAAGTCCAGGACTTTATTGGGCTTTGGTTGTTGGAGACTATGTGCCTCCCTTGGGCATTATTCTACTTGGCCCTTTATATAGGCCAGCTTGCAAATCAGCATCCTCAGAGGCCAGGTCTAACAGGTTGTGTTGGAAGCTGCCCAGCCGTCTGCAGCTGTCTTGGCTGCAGGTGCACCCCTTTGGAAAAGCAGCTAGCTATTATTAGCTTGTTCTTACCTTGCTACCAAGCTCTTGTCGAAATTGAATGCCTGTCCCATGGAGGTCTTGTGACTCCCAGACCTGATACTCTCATTTTGGAGTGGTGAATTTAGAATCAGAGACTAACCTGACGGGAAGGGCCCAACAGGCCTCAGCTGTTAAATGGAAATGCCGTATTGAAGAACTAGACGCCTGCCCAGTGGTGTGTTAGCTTTATGTGAAAAGTGGGTGGAATCTGTATCCCCACTCCTTTACCTTAAGCAGACCCCCTGGCTCAATGGGACCCTTGATTCAGAGTTGCTGAGATGCCAGGCCTGGTTCACTACTGGTTCAGTTGAGCTGAAAACTGGTGGTGTGTACTAAGGCCCTGCTGCTGTAGATCACCCTCGTCACCAGCTGTTCAGATCAGAAAGTGGCTGCTCTGCTCATGAGGCGTAATTCAAGGCAGTGCGCAGGCTCTGCTCAGTACTTTCTTGGTGAACCTCTTGAGATTTGGACTGACTTCTGGGCTGTGGCTTGGCTTCCAGTCTGCCACTTGGGAAACTATGGGCTCTTGTGAGTCACTCATGTAGACAGACCCCCGCCCTGGTAAGTGCCTGCTCTCTGATGAGACCAACTGGAATCAAGCTGCTGGTTGAACCTGCACGATCCAGGTGTCATTGTACCAGACGAGACACATATCCGCCATCACAGACTGGACTCACAGTAAAGGCTTTCATGTTTCTGGCTCACATGTGACCACTGCATGCCCAACTTATGATCCCTGCCAAAAGTTTACCTAGTTGCCTGACAGAGGGAAGCCCCATCACATGGGCCTTTGTCCCACCAACCCCCCTGGCAGGCTGATTATATGGGACCTTTGGGCCTTACTCAGAGCCAATGGGTGCCTCCCCACTGTTGACACTTTCAGGTTACGGTGTTGCTATTCTAGTCTGACCAGGTAACTCTGGCCATACCATAGTGACCTCTGAAATTAATCTGTGCATTCGTGTTCTCAGCTTCCCAGGCCGTTTGCAGTCTGACAGTGGTGCACTTTTATCACAGATGCTGTTTAGTAACAGACCTACAGTTAAGGTATTCAGTGGGCCTTCCATGCTCCCTGCCTTCCACAGATGGCATATGGCACCATGGAGCATTAGAGTAGCCTCCTCAGAAATCCATGCAAAAAGGTTTCTGACTCTGCCTCCTTCATCTCATCACCTCCTAGTCTACACATAGTGAAACAGTTTGGTCACTGAACCCAGCTTTCCCTGGGAAGGGATCATTTCCTCTTAGCTGCTTCCTGGGCTGTGAATAGGACAAAAGTTGTGAGACATTTTATATACACCTATTTTGAAAATTCTGGACTCTGCCCTGATCATTCCTGGGTATCTTTTTTCCCATAACAGCACCCCCAGACTTCTCTGGGTGACAGCCCAGCCAATGGGGACTTAGGAAATTTGAAATTCATTCTGCTCTAGCCACTGAATGGTCTTGCTGGACTGATAGGAGGAGCCTAAATTATTAGGATAATGACCACTTAGTTTAGTCCTCCTGCTTACTGAGTTCCCAATAGGGCCCACATTGGCCAACATGGAAGACGTAAAGAATCTGTGTAAGCTGCATAAAAATGCTCTCACTTCTCTTGCACCTGCCCCTTCCTTGCAAAGGTCTAGGTGTGGGTAAGGTATGATTGGCAAACAGGTGAAAATAGCTGCTGTAGTGGGAACATGTGGTGGTGGAGAGAAGGCACCATGCCAGCCCCTGAGAAGAGAACGCTTTGCATGTCTGGAGGTACTGGGAAGGGAGGGACATTAATGATCCTTGTCTTTCAGAACCACCCCTGCAGTCTTCCTTAATAATGGAAAAGCCTTGGTGTGGTTCTCCTAAATTTTTGTAAGGGACTTAAGTGTAACTTTTGGATCTGCCATCCCTGCCCAAAACATTCCAATGATGAATTGGTGTATTCCTTGTAACTGTACTAAGTCCCATCAGAAGCAGCGTAGGATGGCTCCAGGTCCTGCACCTGCTACATAAAACACCTGTTAACACCTCCACTCTTAATAGCCATCACTGCGGTTCCATGGGGCAGATGAATGTCACCTGGCTGGTTCATTAGACTGGATAAAGTTGGAGTGACTGCTCTTAGGCAGTCCCTCCAAAAACAAGGACAAGTCAATTATTTGAACTAAGCTGTATGGCTTAACCAGCTGGAAAGCTATGTTGTAGGCACTTTCAACCTATGCCCCCATGATAGAAGGGCTACTTGGGAGACCCTTATCATCGTAAACAGCACTTTCCAGACCAACATGCACACCATTGGGACTGTATTTGTATGAAATCTAGAAGCATGTTTCCATCCCACAACTTGGCGACTTGCACCCTTGAGGGTGGTCCTTGAAGACCTTGAGGTATTTAAGGAAAATCAACCAGTAGGTTGTAGAGCCCTCTTAAGGCTGTGGAGATGTCCAGAATGAGGCTACTCTTTTTTATAATATTATTATTATTTTAGAGTGAGCACGGGCAGGGGAGAGGGGTGGAGGGGACAGAGAGAATCTTAAGCAGGCTCCATGCTCAGCACAGAGCCCGATACGAGGCTTGATCCCACAACCCTGGGCCAAAATCAAGGATGCTCAACTGACTGAGCCACCCAGGGCCCCCAAGGCTACCATTGGTTACTCAGAGCAGGTTACTGAAGGGATAATTGGCTTACTCTCTATATACATCCTGCAGACCATTAGCCCTACTATTAGAGCCATAGAAAGGGCAGTAGGAAATTTGTCCCTGACTTTCTTTGAAGTGAGCAGTAAAAACGCCTTGGCCCTGGGAGATATTCAAGCCAGCCTCAACTCACTGGCCAGGGTTGTGTATATGCTAGAATTGCTCTGGATTTCCTCCTTGTAGGCTAAGACAGAGCTCATGCAATTACTGTGCATTCTGTTATACCTGTATTAATGCCCCAGAGCAAGAGGAAAAATCAATTCAGAAACTTAAGGAAAAAGCCATCTGGCTTTCTGAGATAGATCCTGATAGTTTATGGGATTTGTTCAGCTAGCTGGGTCCAGGACACTGAAGGCATGGTTAAAGACAGGACTGCAGGGTAACTCATTTTGATTCTTAGAGTCCTGTGGATAATAGCTTTAATTAAATGTTGTATAAGACAAATTGAATGGATTTGGTCCTGGCCTCTAATGGTCAGATTGATCACAGCAGCTGATGGAGTGGTATACTCAGGAAAATTTTCCAGAAGCCACGACACCCTGAATGTACAGGGTGATACTGTTGGGGGACAATTCTCTAGGGTGTCTTATATTTCCATATGTCTTGGGAACAGAGACCGTGCATTTGTTCTGGATGATCTTTTCAATAATGTTGGTATAGCAAACAGTCTTGGAGACAAAGATAGTGTCTCCCTTCATACATTAGGGTAGATTTGCTTACAGCTTGGGATGATCAAGATAGGCCAGGCATTCCAACTGACTATTAGAAAGATTTTGGTTCCCCAAGCTGAGAATTGCTCTCTCCTGTCTTGCAGCCCACTGGATGAGCATTTGTCACCTGGCCCTCTTTATGTTGTCCTGTAGGAATTGGGACTCAGGTAACTGGTGCAAGCAAATGCTGATATTCTGACAGTTGCTGCTGCTCTGACTAATAATGTACTTATTTCTTCTCTGATGAATCTTGTGTTATACCAGCATCCATGAAAATGTCAAAAGCTAACTTGGCAGGTTGCAGATAGGTAAAATTTCAGGTAAAAATTCTTCTTGGTTATTGGAGATCTGTTGCAAAAAATTCCTCCAGCTCTTGTTTCTCTGAAATTATCTTAAAATGTCTGCCTTTCTTTAAGCGGCTTTTACGAGTTTAATTCATGTACCAAACAGTTCACCTATTTAAATTGTACAGTGTGGTGGCTTCTTGTTTATACAGTGTTGCATCCATCACCAGAGTCAATTTTAGAAATGTTCATCTCTTCAGAAAGAAACCCATGTCTGTTAGCTATCGCCTGCTTCTATCCCCACCTCCGTGGCTTCTCTGTCCACCGTTGCCCCCACCCCACCCCCTGCCATCCACTCCTGTCCTAAGCAATCACAATTTGTTTTCTGTCTCTATAAAGTCATCTGTTCTGGACACTTCTTAGGTATGGAATCATATACGGTCTTTTGTGACTGGCTTCTTTGACTTAATGTTTTCAAGGTTCATCCATATTGTAGTATGTGATAAGTACTTTATTTATTTTTATACCTGAGTAATATTCCCTCATATAAACATATATATATATACTATTTGGTTTATCCACTAATGAGTTAATGAACTTTTGGGTTGTTTATGCTATAAACATTTACATACAAGTTTTGTTGGGGACAAAAGTTGTCTTTCTCTTGGGTAGACACCTAAAAGTGGAATTGGTGGGTCATGTGGTAACTCTGTATTTAGCTTTTGTAGGATCTGACACATTGTTTTTACAAAATGGCTGCAACGTTTTATATCCCCACATGCAGCATATGAGTTTCATTTCCTCTACATACTTGATAACACTTACCTTTTTTATGTAGCCACCCTTAGTGGGTATGAAGTGGTATCTTATTGTGGTTATGACACGCATTTCCCTGATGGCTAATGGTGTTGAACATCTTTTCATGTGCTTATTGGCCATTTGTATATCTTCTTTGGAGAAATATCTATTCAGGTCCTTTGCCATTGTTAAACAAGCTTATCTTTTTATTGTACTGAGCTATAAGACCTTTTGTATTCTCGATACAAGTCTCTTACCAGGTATAGTTTGCAAAACTTTTCTTCCATTCTGTGGGTTTTCTTTTTACTTACTTGGTGGTATCCTTTGAAATACACAAGTGTTTCATTTTCATGTCCAGTTTATTCTTTCATTTCTTTTGCCTTTAGTGTCCTCAGAAACCATTGCCTAATCTAGGAGCACAATGATTTACACCAATGTAAATCTACATTTACTTACACCAAGTAAACTCTTAGAATAAGCGTTTAATAATTGTAACTCCTATATAGATCTTTGATCCATTTGAATTAAATTTTTTATATGATGTGAGGTAGGAGTCCAACTTGATCTTTTGCATGTGGATATCTAGTTACCCAGCATTATTTGTTGAAGATCCACAAAGTTCTTTCCCTTCATTGAATAGTCTTGGCATCCTTGTAGGAAACCATTTAATCCTACATATAAGAGTTCATTTCTGGTTCTTTTCTGTTCCACTGGTCTCGATGTCTGTCTGTATGCAAGTTTCACACTATTTTGATTATTATAAATTTGTAATAAGTTTTGACATCCAGAAGTGTGAGTCTAACTTTGTTGTTGTTGTTTAATTTCTTTAATGTCTATTTATTTTTGAAGGAAAGAGACAGAGCATGAGTGGGGGAGGGGCAGAGAGAGAGAGAGACACAGAATCCAAAGCAGGCTCCAGGCTCCAAGCTGTCAGCACAGAGCCCGACGTGGGGCTTCAACTCACGAACCGCGAGATCATGACCTGAGCTGAAGTCTGTCACTTAACCAACTGAGCCACCCAGACACCCCCTGTTGTTCTTGTTTTAAGATTGTTGTTCTTCCTTTTGAAGGGCTATTCTAAGTCTCTTGCAATTCCATATAGATTTTAGGATTAGCATGCCAATTTCTGCACAGAAATCAGCTGGAATTTTAGTAGAGGTTGCATTGAATCGTTAGGTCACTTTGGGAAATACAGTAATAATACTGTTGTCATGTATCCTGATCCATGAACATGCAATTTCTTGCCATTCAGTTAGGTCTTTAATTTCTTTCAACAGTGTTTTCTAAACTGAATATTTCTGTGTAATAGCCTTGGATCTTTTTTGTTAAATTTATTCCTAAGTATTTTTACTTTTTGATGCTATGGTAAATGGACCTGTTTTCTTTATCATATTTGGTTTGATCGTTGCTGCTATATACAGTGGACTCAAAGTACTGTATACAATTTATATTTGTATATTGATTTTGTATCCTGTGATCTTGCTGAACTCGTTTGTTCTAATAGTTTTTATTGGACTCCTTAACATTATTCCATATAGACCACATCATTTGCAAATAGAGATAATTTTACTTCTTCCTTTTAAGTCTGGGTGCTTTTTTATTTCTTGCCTAATTAACTAGCTAGAACCCTAGTACAGTGTCACATAGAAGTGGCAAGAACAGACCTTCTTGTCTTGTTTTTGATCTTCATGGGGAAGGCACTCAGCCTTCTACTACCACTGTATGTGATGTTAGCTGTGATGTTAGATGTTAGCTGTGTGTATTTTGTGGTTTTTGTAGATGCCTTTTATCAGGTGAAGGAAGTTTCTGCTGTTTCTGGTTTCTTGAGTGTTTGTTGTGAGGAGGTATTGAATTTTCTCAAGTGCTTTTTCTGCATCTATTGAAGTGAGATGTGATTTTTTTCCTCTTTATTGTGTTGATATGTATTATCAATACATTGATACAATAATACATAATACAATATTTACATTAATTAACTGATTTTCAGATGGTAAATCAAGCTTACATTTCTGGGATAAATCCTTCTTTACCATGATCTTTTGTAACATATTACTGGATTCAACTCTCCAATATTTTACTGAGGATTTTTGTGTCTACATTTATAAACCAATATCTCTAGCTTTCTTTTCTCATTATGTCTTGGCTTTGGTATCAAGGTAATACTGGACTCATAGAATGAGTTGTGAAGTGTTCTCTCTTCTGATTATTGGAAGATTGGTCTTGATCTTTTCTTTAAAACTTGGTGGAATTCACCAGAGAAGTCATCTGGTCCTGTGCTTTTCTTTGTGGGGAGTTTTTTGTTTGTTTTTGTTTTTTATTGCAAACTATTATACAAATTCAATCTTTTTATTTGTTATAAATCTATTCAGATTTTTAAAGTCAGTTTCAGGAGCTTCTGTCTTTCCTGGAATTTGCTCCTTTCATCCTGTTATCCAAATTGTTGGCATACCATTGTTCATGATATTATAATTATCTTGATTTCTGTACCTATTGGTAGTTCCTTCTTTCATTCCTGATTTTAGTAATTTGAGCATTCTCTTTTTCTTGATTAGTATAACTTAAGTTTGGTCAGTTTTGTTGATCTTTTCAAGGAAACTTGGTTTTGTTGGGTTTTTTTAATATTGCCTTTCTGTTCTTTGTTCCATGAACTTGCACTTCAGTACTTATTTCCTTCCTTTTGCATGCTTCGGGTTTGGTTTGCTCTGCTCTTTTTCCAGTGTCTAAAGGTGGATGGCTAGGTTATTGATTTGAAATTTTTCTTCGTTTTCAGTGTAGGCATTTACAACTGTAAATTTTCCTCTTATCACTGTATGTTGTGTTTTTGTCTTAATTTATCTTGAGGTATTTTCTGATTTCCCTTGTGATTTCTTTGTTGTCCCACAGTGGTGAATTTCTCAAATGTTTCTGTTAATTTTCATTTTCACTCCATTTTATTGACCATAATACTTTGTATGTTTTCTTTCCCTTCTAATTTACTGAGGCTCATGGTATGAGCTAGCATATGGTCCATGCTGGGGTATGTTCCATGTGTGCTTGAGAAGAATTGTATGCTGTTGTTGGGTAGAGCATTCCCTGGATGTCTGCTAGATGTAGTTTATATATGGTAGTGTTTAGGACTTCTGTTTCCTTGTTGATCTTCTATTTACCCATTATTTAATGTGGGAATTGAAGTCTTTCCAACTCTTATTATTAAATTGTCATTTCTTGTTTCACTCTTGTCAGTTTAACTTCGGGTATTTTGTTGGCTTTGTTATTAGGTATGCTTGTAACTGTTGTATATTTCTATATGTTAACATATCCAACAATACAACTGCATGTGTATTGTCTTATACAATTGCTTTTTAAGTCAGAAGAATGAAGAAAGACATTCCTTTTAAACTTTTAGAATTATATAATTATCTTTACCAGCCCTCTTCAGTTTTTTTGTGTTTGAATTCTGGTTTATCTGCTTACAGCCTGAAGAACTTCCTTAGGTATTTTTTTGTAAAGCAGGTCTGCTAGTGACAAATTTTGTTTTTATTTATCTGGAAGTATCTTTATTTTGTTTTCATTTTGTGGGGAGGAGGTGGTTTATAGACTTATTTTTTAGAGCGGTTTTAAGATTCACAGCAAAATTGAGCAGGAAGAGAACAGAGTGTTCCCATCTACTTCCTGCCCCTAGCAGGAACAACCTCCCCCACCATCATGGACATCCTGGAGCACAGTGGCGCATTTGTTACAATTGATGAACCTACAGCAACAATTCATATCACACAAAGTCCATAGTTTACATTAGGGTTCACTCTTGGTATCATACATTCTGTGGGTTTTGACAAATCTGTAATGACATTTCACCCACCATTAAAGTATGATAGAGAATAATTTCAGTGCTCTAAAAGTCCTCTGTGACCTGTTCATCCCTTCTTCCACACTAACTCTGACAAACCCTGATCTTTTTATAATCTGTGTAGTTTTACCTTTTCCAGAATGTGGTATGTCAGAATCACACAGTATGTACCCTTTTCTGTTTTCATTTTTGAAAGATAGTGTTGCTGGATATAGGTTTCTTGACCTTGTTTTCTTTTTAGTACCTTGAATGTTTTCCCACTGCCTTTTGCCTCCATTATTTCTGATAAGTTAATCTTGTTACAATTCCCTTGTAACTGAGGAGTTATTTTCCTCTTGCTGCTTCCAGATTTTCTCTTTGCTTGACTTGGGTATTTTGACCATGCTATGTATTTATGGATCTCTGCTTTTATCCTCCTTGGAGTTTGTTGAGGTTCCTGGTTGTGTAGGTTAGTGTTTTTCAATAAACTTGAGAAGTTCTCAGCCATTTTTTCAAGTATTTTTCTGCTCCTCTCCTTGTATCCCATTGCACATATATTGGTGTACATATGCGTGTCTCACATTTCTCTGTGGTTCTGTTTTCTTCATTCTATTTTCTCTCTGGTCTTTGTATCGCGTAATGTCTATCCGTCTTTTTTTCCCACTTGATTGATTCTTCTGCCAATTCAAAGCTGTTGAGCACCCATAATTAAAAAGTTTTTCCTTTTAGTTGTTGTACAGTGCAACTCCAGAATTTCCCTTTGGTTCTTTTTGCAGTTCTGGTTCATTAATGATACTCTTTGAGGTAATATTGTCTTCATTTGACTTCCTTAAGCATGGTGCCTTTATTTGAAGTCTTTGTTCACTATACCTGCCATCCCTCCCTCTCATGAGTAGTTCCTGTTGTCTGTTTTCCCCCTATGTATGCCTCACTGGTGCTTTTGTCTTTTCATGTTTTGTAATTTTTTTTTTTTTTTGAAAAATGGACATTTTAGGTTATATAATGGCAGTTCTGAATGCTGGTTCCTCTCCCCCCTCGCCCCGAGACTTCTTGTTGTTGCTATTTGCTTGGTTGTTTTGTGACTTGACTAGACTGTTTTAGTGAAATCTGTTACCCCTACTCTGAAGTCTTCAATAGGACTCCCCAGCAGGTACAGTCTTGGGCAAGTGCATAGTTGTCCTGGGATAACATGGGTTTAGTGGGGCTCTCTGGCTGTCTCCTTCCCTGATTCTCCAAGCTGCTAGCTTTATTTGGTATTAGACCTAGCATGATAGACTCCACTGATTACTGGCTGGTCTGTCTATTGTTTTTTTACAGTGCCTGGTGCATTAATTGTTCAGTAGTCTGATCCAATTAAATTTGGCAGGTATAGTTTTTGAGGCCAGTCTTTGAGATTTGTTCTTCTCCTGGGAGGGCTCTTAGCTGGATTTCTCTGGTGACTAGGGGAGTTATAGTTTAGCTTGTTGCTTTGCATTATCATTTTCAAGAGCATCCTTGGGTTCAAATGTACCCATACTCTGTTTCAAACAAAGTCAGTTGTTTTGGGGAACAGCTCTCCTATGGATCACCTCTCCCCTCAGGGCAAAGTCTCTGAACCACCTGTCTGGCTGCTGGGTAGAGTGGTAGCCTCTGGTCTTCTCAGGTTGCTTCTCCCAATATAGAGCCTCTCCCCTCAGAGTGACTTGGGGCAAAATTGGTCAAAGTCCCCAGTAGTTTTGCCCTGTT
The DNA here is from genome assembly GCF_023721935.1 of Panthera uncia. Taxonomy (NCBI): domain Eukaryota; kingdom Metazoa; phylum Chordata; class Mammalia; order Carnivora; family Felidae; genus Panthera; species Panthera uncia. Next base: position 33,128 of record NW_026057891.1, read on the forward strand.
ACTCCTGGGGTAGAGCCTCCTTATGAATAGGGGGTAAGGTAGAGGAAATGAGTCCCTGACCTGTCAGTCATACTCAGTCATACTCATCAGGGGTCTTTACCCCTTCTCCTTCGGGAGAGGAGAAATGCTGGTGGCCTGTCTCTCCTAGTGACATGATAAGCCTTGACTGGGAGCTAAGAGGGAGAGAGAGCCTGTATTCTTGGTCTCCCAGAGCTCCCAGTGAGCTCCTGTCACACTGAACTGGAAGGTAGATGGGGAAGGAGGTGGGTCATGTCTCACATGTCATAAACTTTCTCTGTTCTTATTAGTTAGTAGATTTAGTTGAATAAGTGTTCCTCCATTTGCTCCATGGCTTTAGGACAATTTCCAGAGACTTTAGGATTTTGTGATTTTTTTTTCTTTCTTTTTTCTTTTTTTATAGTAGTGTTCACGAGCTTTGCTTATTTGGTTGGAGAGGGTGTTTACAGAGCTACTTATTTATTCTGCTATCCCAGAAAGGGAACTCTACGTTTGCTTTTGAAGCATATTTTTTTAGATCTAGAATTCTAAGTTAACAGGATTTTCCCTTCAGTGCTTTGCCTCCTGGCCCCCATTGTTGTGGTCCTGTCTGTAATGTCTCCTGTCCTCTACTCACTGGCTGGCTGGTGGTGTCCTTATCTTGGTTCGTTTAGGTTTGACTATGGTGTTCATTGGTATGGTTTATGCTGAACACTGCTTTCCTTCAAGAATCTGGAATTTTGATACATGCTAGGCAGAGGATGCCTCTGTGGCCAGCCCCCAATGAAAAATCCCAGGCAGGAAGTCCTTAATGAGCTTCTCTGGTAGACAGCATTTTGCATGTGCTATGACATCTTGTGGCTGGAGGAACGGAGCTCATCCTGTCAGAGTCCCCTGGGAGAGGACCTTGCAGGCTTGTGTTTGGTTTCTCTCAGACTTGCCTGCACACACTTTTCCCTTTGCTCATTGTGCTTAGTGTCCTCCCGCTGTATTAAGCCACAGCCGTGAGAGAGACTGCACGCTGAGTCCTGGGAGTTCTCCCAGTGAATCCCCAAACCCAGCGCCTCCAACACACCAATTGTTGCTCTCCACGAGCCTGGTATGGTAGTCCAGGAGCACGCCTGGGATTTGAGGGGGGTTATAAAGTTGTTTGGGGGGCTCCCCCTTCTGTGGGGCCCTCCTGTCTGTGATCTCTCTGTCAATCCCTGACTCTGCCCTCTGACGTCAAAGCCTGGAAGACTGCACTTTCTGCCTGAGGCCTGCCAGCCGCCTGGGGAGTGCAGAAGCCCTTGGCTTCTCTTGTTTGAAGGGTCCCATCCCCTCAGTTTCTACCGGCTTTTGGTTTCTTTACAGTGTTTTTCAAATATTTATGTTTATATTATTCCTTTATTTCTGGCAGTGGAACTGTCTGCTTGTGTTTTTAATAGTTAGCAAATGTTCTTAGTAATTCAGGCAACTTTTCCTATTCTTAATAGTAAACACAACTTTTCAAATGGCTGCTGAGACACTCCTCTCCCTCATTTAAAGAGCTGTTGCTAATATTGCACTGTATGTCAACTAACTAGAACTTAAATTTAAATAAAAATGTGAAGAGAAGAAAAAATAAAAAGCCGTTGCTTTTCAAAGGCCCACTAGAACTCTTTGATAAAAGCAGGGGTTTTGTTTATTCATTTTTTCCATAGTGATGCTGTTGTTTCGAATTTCCCAGCCTTTGGTGTAAGACCCAAGCCTGAGAAAAGCTCTCAGCATCTCTTGTGGTGTCAGAGTTATCCTGGCAGCCTGTTCCACTGTTCTGGGAGGAATCACGGCAAGTATCAGCAAGCAACAGCATCTTGCTGACAGGGTTGTCGACGATGATACAATGTGCCAAATTTTTCCTACTGTGATTGTTTTGCAACTTAGGTCTTTTCTTGTAAGCTGATATATTTGCATGCCTTGCCCTGATACATTTTCTAGGCCATTTGGCATTTAAATGTAACAGCAGCAGTTACTCTTTCTTCCTACTCTTCCTGAGCTCTTTAACCAGTTTGGACTTCTCTGTGGGTTTTTGTTTCCTGTGTTGGTGAACCTTTTGTCCATCCTTTTCTGGCTTCTGCAACCTGGTAGCACATTTCAGCTCATTCCTGGAGCCACAGCTATCAGGATGTGCTCTGAGGTAGGTAAAGTGTGTTCAGTGTTTGGAATGATCCTTTTTGGTTAATTTCACTGCTCTGCAAACCATCAGGGGACATTGTAATGTTAAGGAAAGCCTTGCTCTACTTGTGTCACATCTTGGCTTTTTAGGTTGAGTTTTAGAAGGAAATCCTAACAGAAAGAACTTTGGTGAGTTTACTATGACACAGGTAGTCAAAGAAGGCTATTGTGATTTGGATTTGCCAGAATTTTGCTGCACATGTGATTGTGGGTAACATAGCAAAACAATCTAAGTAATTTGGATGCGATTTTCATGCCTTTCTTCATTTTGTCTTGGTTTTTAAGAATCTATAATAGAACTTCTATACTGATGTAATGTTTGTTTTACATAAAATTCTTTGCACTGAAATTCTGTAACTAGAAGTGGATACTTGAGCATATACTGTGAGAAACACTGTTCATTGATAATAGTTTTCAGAAACAGTTATGTTTGCAGGGAGGGGAAGGACTCACACAGAAGGGACTGAAAATCTGAAGGAAGGTTTATTTATGTGTTTCTCTTGTGATCAAGGTTTTCCTCCCTTGCCACCATAAAAGCACTCTGGAAATTATCTTAGGCTTAATATTACAGTAAGTTTTTTTCATATCCAGGCAATGCCTTTTTGTGGGAGACTATTTTAGCCACTCAGATTAGGAATCAGCAGGACTTTACCTTTCAAAGGGGGAAGAAGGACATCTGTCCCTGAATGAAGAGGAGAAGGTGTCACATACCCAGTTTAGTGTGAGATTGGTATTAGAAGACTGTGGTGGTCACTGGCCCAAACCTCCCTCTCCTGAGTCTAGTGCCCGGAGTGACGCTTCTAGACCTGCCACTTAAAAGGCATGGTTGCCGGCCCCTTGTCAGCCACACGTCTTGTCAGTTTGCAAACCATGTTCCCCTGTGAGAATTAGTAGGACTGCAAGTCTGCAACCTGAATGTCCTATGTCCTGTGGCTTTCTCACAGTCTAACATAAGGGTCAGCAAACTATGACTTGGCAGGTTAACTTGAAGAATCATTTTTACATGTATCAATGGTTGAAAAAAACCAAAAGTTTAATATTTCATGACACATGAAAATTACAAAATTCTAACTTTAGTGTCCGTAAATAGAATTGTTTTGTTTTTAATGTCTCCTCATTTACATGCTGCTTGTGGCTGTTTTTGTGCTGCGGCAGCAGAGTTCAGTGGTTGGGAGCCCATATGGTCTGTGTGGGCCTGAAGTTTGCCATCCCCCAGTCTAACGTGCCCCCTCTTACTGCCTCCCTTCAGTGTCTAAACAAAGTCCGGCCACTGAGTATACTTGAAACAGCACATTCAGCACTGCAGCCACTGGGAGGGGGGCAGGCCGGTGGGGGACTGGCAAGCACAGGCTCGATTGCGGCCCTAGAGAGGAAACACCAGGGATGCAAGGAGAGGAGGGGCAGGAGTCTCATCCTGCATCACTACCCCCCCCCCCCCCGCCCCTTCAGCTTTAAGGAAAAGGGGCTGCTCTGGTGTAATGGACACTTGACCCTTGAACGACATGGCTTTGAACTGCGTGCAGATTTTTCCCAATAAATACAGAACTGTAGTGTATTTTCTTGTTCTTAGGACTTTCTTAACACTCTCTTTTCTTAACTCTCTTCTTAACTTTCTTAACTCTTCTCTGGTTTATTGTAAGAATAGGGTGCAGAATGCACACACAGAGTATGTGTTAATCGGCAGTATATGTTACTGGTAAGCCTGCCAATCATCAGTAGGCTATGAGTAGTTAACTTTCTGAAGAGCCAAACATTATATGCAGATTTTTTGCTGCCTTAGAGACGGGGGGTCAGTGCCCCTAACTCCTGTGTTGTTCAAGGGTCAGCTGTACTTCATGCTTCTGGGACGGAAATTGACTTAAAGAAAATAAGTATTAAAATGTAGTTTTCTCTTAAGAGACAATCTCTTTACCCCTTGTCTTAAAAACTTTTAAGCTATTTCTGCTGTGAAATTGATTTGTGTAGAATTTTCCAGAAATGTGTCTTTTACTTATATGGAAGTACTTAAGCCTTTATACATAACTTTCGGCAAGCAAAGGAGCAGGAAGAGAATTACTTTCAAAGCTTTCCATGCTATCTTGTGGACTGTGTGGACTTACATATGCAGATCGGACATTAGTTATTAGTTAATAATCTACAGAGATGATTAGTTATCTCTGAGGAGATTTGTTAGGCATGAAATCTGCCACCTGCTGAAACAAGTCCTTTCTTTTTTAATCCTTTTTTCACAGAAGCAATAATGTGTATTTAATTTTAGGCTTTTCTGTAGTTAGGTGTTTTAATTCCGTATATCCCAGGTAGACATTGGAGAGTTCTTTGGGGGGGGGGGGGGAGTTTAAGAGTAGGGGGAATGATGGGTAAGGTACTCTCCCATTCTCCAAAAGTGTCTATAGTGGTACTCCAAATTAGCCTCTGTTATTTTGGAATGTTGGAGAACTAAATATACCTTTGAGTCATCTGACCTGACCTGTAACTTTGCCAGAAATTTATTGATGTTCTTGGTAATTGATGGGCTTAGATTTTGCATCCTTAATTAAAGAGCTGCTCTATGGCTGTAGGCCTCTCCCTACAAGGTACAAAGATGTGTGCTGCCACTGGGGAAGCAGGCTGATGGTTTTTATGCTAACTAGAGAGATTACAACATATTCTCAGTGTTTCCTCAATAACATGGGAGATATTATGTCAAATATATTCATTTATGCAAGTCATAGAAGATCACCCATTTATACTTAAGAATGTTAAGGTACTGAGGCACCTGGGTGGCTCAGTCACTTGAGCGTTCAGCTCAAGTCATGATACCAGGGTTGTGAAATCAAGCCCCGCAGTGAGGTCCATGCTGAGTGGAGCCTGCTTAAAATTCTCTCTAATTCCCTCTACCCCTTCCCCACTTGCTCACACATGCTGTCTTTCTAAAACAAATCAAAACAAAATTAATTAAATTAAAATAAAGAATGTTAAGGTAGTAGAATTGGTTACAATAATAATAACTGTCTTTCAAGGCAGATTCATAAATTTGTGTGAATTCATAAGCTAGATATGGATGTATTGGGGTGCTGAGTGGCTTGGTCGGTTGAGCGTCCAACTCAATTTCGGCTCAGGTCATGATCCCAGGGTCATGAGATCGAGCCCCACATTGGGCTCCATGCTGAGTGTGGAGCCTGCTTAAGATTCTCTATCTCCCTCTCCCTCATTCATGCTTGTGTGCTACCAACCCCCCCCCAAAAAAAATAAAAAATATAAATAAAAGAAAAAAAGATATGAGATGTATTGACCATCAAATTCCAGGATTAACAGCATTTTCCTTTGAAGGTGTTAGCATAAAATTAGTTCAAACCAAAATTTGAAAGTAAATAACTGACTGTTCCAGACCGTTTTGTTACTGATAGAGCATCACATTGTCTGTTGACCTTTTTTTCAGTTTTAACCAAGTGCTTCTAATGCTGCTTCCAATGCTGACTGTGTTTCCTCAGCCCTGGGCCCTTGGTAGCTACCTGCATTTAGCACAGCCAAGCTAGTGTGTGAGTGTCTGCCATCGGTACCCTAAGGATGACCAGGCAGAAGGCTGTAGGTGACAAATCCTGTGCCAGTTATAACTGAAAACCAACTCAGGTGGTCCAGGTTTCATGTAAAAATTTTTAAAAGAGCCCCCTTTGAATCACAGAAAAATAAGCTACCTAATGTACCTCAATATATTCTGGGCATAAAGTTTTAGCATTTTGTCTGACTCGATTTTAGCAAAACTGCTAAAATCCCAAATGTTCTGTTCCTGATTTTCAGATGGTTCGGCATGGGGAAGAGAAGGTTGTTTTCCTTATCTGTTGTGTTTTTTATTGTTTTTGATGCTTCCTTATTAACTCTGTGCTTTTTTTCAGATGTTATGTTTACACTTCTTTCTTTTCTATTGACAAACAGGTTGAAAGGATTGTTGACAAAAGGAAAAATAAAAAAGGGAAGACAGAATATCTGGTTCGGTGGAAAGGCTATGACAGTGAGGATGACACCTGGGAACCAGAGCAGCACCTTGTGAACTGTGAGGAGTACATCCACGATTTTAACAGACGCCACACTGAAAAGCAGAAAGAAAGCACACTACCCAGAACAAACAGGACCTCTCCAAACAATGCCAGGAAACAGATCTCCAGATCCACCAACAGCAACTTTTCCAAGACCTCTCCTAAGTCACTAGTGATTGGCAAAGACCACGAGTCCAAAAAACAGTCAGCTGTTTGCTGCCAGTCAGAAGTTCAGGAGAAACACAGCTCCATCTCTCTCAAACCGGAAGAATATGGACCTGGCAAAATCAGGTATAAAGATACTTGTGCCTAAGAGCCCCATTAAGAGCAGGACCGCAGTGGACGGCTTTCAGAATGAGAGCCCTGAGAAACTGGACCCCGTCGAACAGGGTCAGGAGGACACAGTAGCACCAGAAGTGGCCGCCGAAAAGCCAGTCGGAGCTTTACTGGGCCCTGGTGCAGAGCGAGCTAGAATGGGGAGCAGGCCACGAATACATCCATTAGTGCCTCAGGTGTCTGGCCCTGTGACTGCGGCCATGGCCACGGGATTAGCTGTTAACGGAAAAGGTGAGTGTCCAGGTGAGCTGCTCAGTGGGCAGCGTCCCTGTCGATGGCCACGGGCTGTTACTCAGCATGCTGGTGACTTTTTCAAGGTGTGTAGGTGCTCCTTCCATACATGCTGGTCCTGGTCCGGAGAGCAGGCCGATGAAAATCTGGGGAACCTGCAGTCTGTTTCTAACAGACATGCACTGGAACTGTGAGAGGTGCCACAGCCTCTTTCCTCACTTGAAGCCTTTAGCATTTATGTTTTAAATCAGCTCTCGCTATGCGTTCAGTGTGCATCCACAAACCGTACCACCATTTAAAAGGCGTCTTGCTCTAAATCGGTTATGCTCGGTAGTTTTCCTTTATAACAAGTTTGTTTGTGAACATTTATGCATCTCAGACACTGAGTCTCATGTTCAGGGTCCGTCTGAATTTTCTGAGTGTGACCTGTATTGGGTCATGATCCTTAGATGTCATGATCCTTATTTTGCTAACCCATCTACATAACCAGCAATTTCTTTCAGTGGAAGTACAATGTACCTTCAGGATTTGGGCTTTTGTTCTCTGTAATGGTCAACTGTTCGGATCCCACTGTCCCTTTTACAGAATAGGAGTCTGTTCAATTGGGGTGGTATTTCCTGTTTTGTTTCCACTCCTGCTCTTGGATTCTGCAGCTTAGTTGGTTGAACCATGGCCTCCCCAGCTTCTCAGATAGTGCAGGTGGGATTATCACGGACAGCTTCCATCCCCTTTGCTTCCCCCATGCCTCATCTAGCCACCCATCATTATAGAATTCTGTTACGGATTTCTCTACTGTAAGCCCCACTAGCTTTCCCTTACTTGGGGCCCTGGTCACTTCTTACCTGCCGTAGCTTTCTCACAGGTCTCCCTGCTTCCTGCCTTTTGACAGTTCCCATCCATTTTCTATAATTATTGGATGGGAGGAGCATCCCCGCCACCAGTCTGACCGTACCACCGTTGCTGTAGTTCGCAAGCATGCTCCTGAGTCTCTGCTTGGCCCGCACTGCCCTCTCAGCTCCCTCTCTCCACGTCGGCACTCCTGCTGTCCTCTGCCAGGAGCATCATGCCTCCCCTGCTCCTCAGTCACCCCGGGACCTCCCACTACGCCTCTGATGCAGGGCCCACCTGCTTTTGTGTCCTCTGGTCTCCTATGCTGCCCGCACCCTCTGTGTAGCAGAACTGTGATCATGTCTATCTGCCTGTCTCCCCCAACTCACCCTTAGTAGAATGAAAGAAAGCGAGAGGGAAGCTTATTTCCCTCCAAAGAGAAATGCTCACCTGAGATGGCACTCTAACCATCTTGCTGTGGTGCATCAAAAAGTTTTGGCTTAGACGTTTGTGTAGCAATGAGGAAACGGAAATCCAGGGGTTCCCTTGGGGCAGTAAATTGCCATCTTGCTAGTGTCTTTCAGATAACACACTTTACCCAAATGCTGCTTTTCTTCCTTACTCCAGGAGTTTTGCCCTCGCCTGGAACTTGTATGAGCTTATTTACCGAGCTGACTTCCTGAACTGTTGGCCTTGCTCGTAGACCCAGTTTTCTTTTACGTTGTTGTAAATGAAGGATCGTAGAGGTTCAGAAGCAGAAGAGACTTTATCAGCCATCTGATTGCATGCTGCTTGTCACAGAGAGGGGAGCTGAGTCCAAGGAGATTGTGATGTTCAGAGAGAACTGAAGGCAGAGATAGAATCAGAACATGTTTCTTAATTCCTACTCCTGTGTTCTCTCCATTTCTTGCTGCCTCCACTAGACCGGGAACATAGACTTCTCTATTGATTACTCAGGGCCAAGCACTCTGCTGGGCTCTTATCTAGCAGATAAGGGCAGGGCTTGGCAACCAGCCCACTTGCCTTTTCCATATGGCCTGCAAGCTAAGAATGGTTTTTACACTTTCTAATGTTTGGGAAAATCAAGAGGAATAATATTTAATGCCATGTGAAAACATAAGAAATCAAAATTTTTGTGTCCATAAATAAAGTTTTATTGGAACACAGCCACATTTCATTCATTCACTTATGGTCTGTGGCACTTATGGTCAAGGACAGAGTTGAATCGTTATGACAGAGACTGTATGGCCTGCAAAGCTGAAAAAATTGACAGTCTGGCTCTTTACAGAAAAAGTTTGCTAAGTCTTGCTCTAGGAAGTCACAGTCCTAGGGCAGTATTTTTGGAAAGTAAAGGGATACAAAAGACTTTAGAAGATCTGTGGTTCCCCTTTATCCACAAAAGTTGTGTGTACATTCATTTTTATGGGTGATGGGGCGTGATTTTCAAAACTTTTTTGACCCTTTAAGTTTCCACGTTCTGTTTTTACCACAGTTACGCAAGCTTGGCTCCCCTCAGCAAAGCCTTCAGTTTTGTATAAAACGAGGATATTGGGTTCAGTTTAAATAAGGAGTTAGTGACTTCCTTTTTTATTACTATTCCCATGTCAAAAAATTTTTAAATGTCCATAAAGGTGGCTTTGGTTAAAACCACCACGGATATGTAAGCATAAAATCTCAAATTATTTTATCTTGTTCTGTGAAGGTAGGCAGGTTGATTGGGACGGGAGTAACACTGTATTTCCAAGGCCCTCATGACCTCCTTTCTCTCCTGACCCTGAGTCCTATATACTGTTGAGAACACTTAGACCAGAGAAAGAATAGAAGCCGCTCGGGAATGTTTTTAGAACAGTGGTAAATGACATCCCCAATGGCCATGATCTAAATCAGGCTTGAAGATTTAAAGGGAAAAGAACCATCTCCTCCTCCCTCCACAGCCTACTGTGGGAGTGTCCTTTCTGAGCGAAGCATGATGGCAAAAAGCAAGTGGTGTCCTAGACAGCATGGCCACCTACAGACAGGTGCTCGGGTGGATGAGTGCCTCTGCTTCTCTTCACCCTTCTCCTTTGCAGAAAGATGCTTTTGTTCCCTCCTCTGGCGAGTAGGCTCCAAGAAGGGATCTGGTTTTGCCAGGGCTGAATCCTCCCGTGTCCTGAGCAGTGCCTGTTCGTAGCACATGCTGCCGGTGTTTGTCAGGGAACGAGTCCAGTAGAAGGGGTACTCATGGAAGACAAAGATGGTATAGTGAGTTCTTGGCAGCCCTGTCGCCAGATCACACTAGATGTGAGGGAAGAAATGCTATTGAAATGACAGGGTACAGAGGCCAGAAGCACAGAAACGTCCCAGAAAACCTCTTACTCGCCCTTGGGGCGTTTCTTTCCTGAGAGAGCAGTACTGAAGCCGCATCAGCTTGCTGGTCTACACTCATAATCTCTTAAAGTCGTTGTTTGTTTTTACTTTCCACATTAATTTTAGAGCTACATGAGAAAACTGATTTGTTTTTTTAAAACTAATTGAAGCAGATACTCATGGAGTCACTGGGGAATGAATCATCTCTTATTCAAAACATTAATCATGTGTGTATGAGGGATATTTTTTGCCACCAAACACAACAGATATTTAAATATCTGTTAACCAAAAGAGTAAATGTTTCTGGAGAATTTTAACACACACGATTACTTTTACAGAATAACCATATGTATATGTGGCTTGTAACTGTTTTAAGTGTGAAACAGGTTTAAAAGATGACTATATTGCTTCACTCAGAGATATGAAAAAATCTTAAATTTAGGTGATGTGGCTGCCTTCTTTCTACTCTTTGTTAATGATAGTATTTTCTTGGTCTTTTAATTGCCTAACGAATTAATCCTACGAAAGAAGCAATTGCTTTTATAAACTGGATTATTGTTACTTTGTTCTTTTGTGAATTCAAATGTATAACTGATCATCATTGTACATTTGAGAAGATACTGTTAGCACACATTTTAAAAAATGAGGTCTAAACCTGATCAGTGTAATTGCTTAGAAGTTGATGGATATGAAGTCAGAGCCAACAGATTCAGGAGGAAAGCGGGGAAGTACCTTAACATGCCTCAAGTCTTTTATTCTGTGAGCATTTCTATTGAAGGAGGCTCCCAGGAGCAGTTGTTTAGGAAAATATGGCTTCTTCTGAGGAGCTGGAGTGTAAGTTCCTCTCAATAAGAATATGAAGCCTGATGATCTATCTCCCTTCTCTGTTATTATCAGGGAAGATGTTGTACCAAATCAATAGCTCCACCCTTGGAAGAGGCCCCCGGTCCCCCAGGGCCATTTGCAATTTCTGTGCCGAGATTGGAATTTAAGTCAGAGAAAGGGAAGAAATCAGGAGACCGGTGGCAGAAAACCGCTCAGCAGGGCCTCAATAGGACATGTCTACTCCGAAAACAAAGGCTAAACATTAAAAATGTGCAACCATTTGCGATCGACATAGAGCCAAGGCCTTTCAATGAACGGGTACTTTCGTTTGCCAGTTGTCTGGTGAGTCAGGCCCTTTCCATGGGTCCATGGAAAGGGCCTGACTTTGGAGATCGGTTGATTGATCAGAGTTCGGTTTTGTGTGAAGTACATCCAGACACATCATCTACTATTGCCAATTTGGATTTCATTGAAATGGGGCAGACACTTTGGGACTTACAAATCTGAGTGCACAGTCCTGGAATTTTTTCATTTTTTCCCATTTTCTCACTTACACCTAATTTGACCGCTGTTTTCACATAGAGCCTCACAACGTTAGACATAGACATCAGCTCACCTTTTGTAATCCTGTCTCCTATCTTACGTAAAAATGAATTGAATATGCCAAGTTCACCTGGACTAAGAAGTTTCAGGGATCAACCCAGCCAGCTCTGGACCAGCACACATCCCAGCAAGAACAGCCGAGACCCACCTGCCCAGCGTCTGTGCTGCTGGGGAGACTTCCCCTCCCCCTGCACTTGCAGGGTTTTATGGTATGTTCAAGGACAGTTAGGACTTGGGGCAAGGGTGACCCAGCAAACCTACTTCAGAGCCCTTGTGACTGTTTAGTGTTTGCTCTTCATTTCCACTTTCTTATGTTTTCCCATACCAGTGATTCTCAAAGTGTGGTGCCCAGCATCTGGGTGACCTGTTAGAAATGCTCATCCCTGCGCCCCCGCCACACCTCCCGAACTAGAATCTCGGCTGGGTCCAGCAGTCTGTTTCCCGAGCCCTCCAGGTGGCTTTGGTGCTTGCCAAAGTTCCACAACTACCTTCCCTGTACCGTGCTTTCTTTTAAGTTTGGTTTTTATGGAGGAAGATGGGAAATAAATAAAAATACACAACTAATTTCTTCTGTTTATATTTTAGATTCTTTATAGTTAGATTCCTGTTCTCTCGTGAGGCTGCTTATTAGCCTTATATATCTTGATTTGAAATTGTCTTTAGACTTTTGTTACTCTTTCAATAAATATTTCTAATTAGAAATTTTAAATGACAGAAAAACATTATAAAATAATTAAAATGTTTCAAAGAAAAAAAGAAAAGTAGAAAGCCCCACCTCCTGCTCCTACTCTCCAGAGATAACTGCTGTTAACAGTTTTTTCCTTCCAGAAATTATATAAACATGCACATCTTTTAAATACATCAATGGGCTCATACCTGACATATGGCTCTACAACTTAGGGTTTTATTTTTAATTTTGATACATTTAGATATATTTTCATATCTGTGCAAATAGCCCTTCTTCATTCTTCTAAATTGATTTGTGGCTATTTATTGTGTGACGATATCATACATACCTCCTAGTGGTGATTCAGTGTCTGTATTACTCAGCAGGGGGCACTTTGGCATTTGGGCCTGGACACTTACTGGATTAGCATCCCAGGGCCTGCCCTTAATAAGGATCCTAGTAAAGGCCTCAGGCATCGTGACAGAGCACTGTGTCTGTTATTTCCATCTGCCTGCGCAGGGCCCTGTGTCTGGGTGCATCCACGAAGTGAGAACCTTAGCGGTAGACATTGGGCGTGTTTTCCACATAAATGAATACATTTCATTGACACTGCAACAGCAGAAATGTTAATGCACCTCCTGCCTTAAACCTGAGTCATACATAGATATTATGAATTCTTACACAAGTTGTTAGAAGTACGTTGAGCAAAAGAGGACAGTTTACCATTACCTCCTCCCCTCAGAATACCATTTACTTCAGAGGGAACATTAATAGTTTGACATGTGTCATTTCAGACCTTCTCCATATTCACATCCTTTGGTATGGAATCCTATAAGTTCTGGTATTTGCCTCTTTCATTTAACATCATGTTGTGGAGAGCTCTCTATTTTAAGACTCTGACTCTACCTCACTTGCTTTGAAGTTTTAAACTTGATTGTTTTGTCTTTTTTTTTATATGATTTCAAATTTATGGAAAAGTTGCAAAACCAGTAAAGAAGAACCCATACACTTCATCCACATTCACCAGTTGTTTTCAGTTTGTCTCACTGACTTTCTCCCTCCCCTGGGTGTGAGTGGATGTTTATACACTCACATATCTGTATGTGCATATACATTTTTTCCTGAGCCATTTGCATGTTAGCTGGAGACTCACTGTTGTAAACACTAGTAAAGTACAAGACTGTAATTAAAGATTTTGCTAGATGTTGCCAAATTGCTCTCTAAACAAGCTATAAAGATTGTGAGTGCCTATTTACCTATTGTTCTTAATCAGCTTTTCAATATCTGACAGATATTTAAGGTAGAAAACTGTTATCTCATGGTTTTCATTTTAAAGCATGAAAATTCTGATTTCACAGGTTGTAATTGTTTGTACTTACTTTTCTGTTAATTCCCTTTACATTTTCTCTTGCCTATTGAAGTGGGGGGAGGTGCACAGTTCCAACTTTTCAAAACGTGAAGACTTTGTGAATGTGTGTGTCATCTCTGCCAGGGACCACATTAATCTCCACGTGTTTGAGCTGGAGAGTTCACACTTCTAATGGGAGCATTTCAGAAGAGGTCACTGACTTTTGGTTCCCCCAGCACCCACTCAAGGACTGAGAACTTCCATGCCAGGGGTTAGGATGAATAGTGCCATCTGGTCTCTGCCTTAAGATACTTACAAAAGTTTAATAAGAAAACTTCAAATTAATTCCCATTAATTTTATCGTTCCTGCTCAGTTTCTAATATACCAAAGTGTATTTTATTAACTTAGAGTTTTACAATTTAAATGAAATCTGGATCCCTTAGGTCATATGTCAGAAAAGAATCTGACTCCAGTTCCTGCAATCCTGCTCCTCCTCCTGAACTTTGTAACTGACTGGCACAAGGACAGAATAAAAAAGTCACCCAATTCAAGTGAAATTCCTATTTTTGAAAATACTTGTTCTTGTTGATACTTGTTAAAAGAGGATTGAACACCTGATACAAATCCCGCTTGTCTTCTGCATTCCCATTTTTATTGCTGTTGTCTTTAGCAGGGTACTAGCCTTCTGGAATATTCCTCTAATGACATCCTGTATTGTAGGGGCAAGAGCAGCTATGGATACACAGTGTACTGGCTGTCTGGTCTTCTTTCCAAACATGCTGTTCTGTTGCCTTTGCTCTGTCTTCTATGTCCCTCTAACATTATTCTCCCTCTTTCAGAGAATGCTTATTTTATAGATGAGCCTGGTTGTGAAAGAAAAAGGAATTTGGTAAAAAACAAAATCACTCAGCAAGTTGGTGGGACAGAAGGTCCATATTATAACCCACTCCTGACTTCAGTTCTTCTGTGTCACAGTGGCAAAAGGGATTTTTTTATAAGCCTAATTCACCCTGTTGCCAGAACTACATCACAGGACTTGTTCTCTGTCAAGTGAAGCTGAACTCAAATTGGCTTAAACAGGCAAACAAAAATGCCATATATTGGCTCAGGTGAGCAAGTCCCAGGCACAGCTGGACCCATTGCCTGAATGGATCCATGCCCTCTCCCCCTGTGGGCTCTCTTGGCTGCATTCATGCAAACCCTCCCCACAGGGAAGGCACGTGCCATCCACAGTTCTAGCTGGCATCCTAACCCTCTCAGCAAACCAGGCAGAAAATTCTTCTCTTTCCCGAAGTTCCAGGAGAGATCAGCTTCATCCACACTCTGGTTGCCCAAGGGAAACCCAGGGCTATTAACAGTAAGGGTGAAAGTAGAGACTGAGCTTTTGACAATCACAACACAATTAAGATTACTGAGTACCCTTAAAATATAACAGCGCTTCCCTAGGTTACAGAATATCATGGCTGTTAAATATTGAATAGTAAATGAATAGTGATCATTTCAGTCCATGTTGTAGCTTTTGGGCAGTCCTCTCAAACTGAACATGGTGTCGTCTCCCAATACACCTAGGTGTTGCTTACAAGAATGAACTGTGTTTGCCTTTTCATTTTCTATTTTTGTGTGTAACTGTGTGCTCTTCTTCCTTTGTAGTTGTTAGGGCCCTGTGTTTGGGGGCACTAGGCACTGTGTGTATGTCCTCCTAATTTGGTAGGTCACCGTTTACAAGGCATATTTCTTAATTACAAATGAGGAAAGGCTGTGTTTGTCAGTTTATTAGGGGCCTCTTGAAAGAAGACACTAAGGAGTCCTATTCCCCAAGGTGCTTTTGCTTTGGGTGAAGTCTTATCTCAAGTGGCTTGGACACCTACCAAGGCTGGGTAGAGGAGAGCTGATTCCTCAGAGGAATCTCTGAGAAAGTAAAATCTGGCAGAAGAAATCCAGAGAAAGATCCAGAACAGAAAGACAAACTCAATAAAACTTCAGATAGTAGAATGGGAAAGCATTGTAGCAAACATTTTAATCTCCTTTAAAATTTCCTACATTGTCTACTCCCATTGTTTACATTCAATAGGTGCTTAATTAACATTTGTATGGGAGTGAATGAGTTGTTTGAGCAATTTTTTTCACTTCTACTTTCATCAGTAGCGTCTGTCTTCTAAAAAGGATTTGTGTGAAGAGGAAACAAGGTCTGTGAGGGTGGTTGGGAGAAACTGCCAAGGAATTAAGGGCCAAGGCAAGTTTTGAGCTTGCTTGCAAATAGAGAATGATATGTGATTCTTGGAGCTGGGAAAACCGAAGAAAACATCTGTAGGTTAATGGTGCAGAACATCTTTTAAAACTACCAGTGAATAATTTTGCTCTATATAACAATATCCAGGAGGCGACTTTACGCCCAATAAGTAGGGCCCTGCACCCAAATTTATTCACTTCTGGGGCTCAGTGTCACTAGAATGAGCTTCAGACCAGTGGAGCCTTTCCGGTGCCTTAGGTTCTTGGTCATTTTGAGATGCAAACAAGCTCGCTGTGTGATTCTGTGCAATTCTTCATTGTCCTTCCCAAGCTACAGCCTCTGAGGAAGCCCTACAGCCTTTTCCTGTCCTTTTTCCTAGTCGAACTGCCTTCTGCCCCCTTGTCCGCTGCCCCCAACTTAGTAGCACACCTGCAGCATTTCATAGCTCTGTCTTTGTCAAGTTCTCAACCTCCTCAAAGAGGATTTCCCATTCGCCTCCCTGAAACCAGAAGCCTGCCCTGCTCGCTGGTCCTCTGCCTTCCCTTGTGGCCTCAGGAGCAGAGAGAGCTCATCCCCAGTGCTGCCAGGCTTGGGGAGGGGGGGCCGGTCATCCTCCTCCAGACTCCGATGAAGAAGATTCTGTGCTGAGGCCTGTGTTTTCTGACTCCTTCTCCTTCCTCCTCACTGATTCACCAGCCTCTTGGTCCTATGTCAGCATTCCCCAGAGACCCAGGCTTCAGGGTCACAGCCCTTCCTTCTCACCCCAGCATGGCCATCACCCCCAGAGGACCAGGCTCCACATGAAAGCCTCCTCACTCATCATAGTCATGGCTGCCATTTACCGAATTTTCACAGTGTGGTGGGTTCACTCCACCCATGTGTTACTAGGACTGTTAAGTCATGTCCGTTTTATGGGGAATGCCAGGCAGAAAGAAGTGAAGGGACTAGAATTCATGAACACCTTTTCTTCAGGGCTATGCTTG
The DNA here is from genome assembly GCF_023721935.1 of Panthera uncia. Classification (NCBI taxonomy): domain Eukaryota; kingdom Metazoa; phylum Chordata; class Mammalia; order Carnivora; family Felidae; genus Panthera; species Panthera uncia. The sequence continues at coordinate 49,729 of NW_026057891.1, forward strand.
TTTCCACCCTGATTCTCATTTTCCTTTTAGGTCATGCTTCTGGAGCATCTCATCCATGATTGCTTGCTCTTTTCCTTTCCCAGCCACCCCCAGCGTGGCTCCTGCTCTGTGAACAGGTGTTCTTAGCCTCTGGGCCACAGCCACCTCCACTTACTGGATCTGGTGTTTGTCTTCATCAGAACAGGCCACTCCCAGCCACATTTTTTTTTAAGTTTATTTATTTATTTTGAAAGAGCAAACGGGGAGCAGCAGAGAGAGAGGAAGAGAGAATCCCAAACAGGCTCTGTACTGTCAGCGCAGAGCCCAACGCAGGGCTGGAGCTCATGAACGGTGAGATCACAACCTGAGCCAAAATCGAGAGTTGGATGCTTAACCCACTAAGCCAGCCAGGCACCCCAGTCCCAGCCACAGTTAATACGATCACCACGTCTTTGTTTTGTTTTCATTTTAATTGTGGCAACAAACACACAAACCTTAAGGTTACAGTCTTAAATGTTTTTTAAATGTGTAGACCCGGAACGCTAAGTGTATTCACATTGCTGTGCTGCAGAGCTCTAGAACGTTTTCACTTACTAGGCTGAAACTCTGTACCCTGTAAACACTAATGCTCCCTCACCTATTCCCCCATAGCCCTTGGCAAACACCATTTTACTTTCTACTTTTGTGATTTTGACTACTTTAGATACCTCATATGAGTGGGAATCGTACAATGTTTGTCCTTTTTGATTGGCTTATTTCACTTAACATAATGCCCTGGGGCTTCATCCATGTTGCAGCCTATTACAGGATTTTCTTTATGTGTTCACCTGTCCGCAGACATTTGGGTTGCTGCTACCTCTTGGCTATTGTGAATAATGCTGCAGCTTATAAATATCTCTTCAGGATCCTGCTTTGAATTATTTTGGATAAATACACACAAGTGGGATTGCTGAATCATATGGTAATTCTATTTTTGATTTTGAGGAGCCTCCATACTGCTGCACCATTTTGCTCTCCTACCAACACTTGACCTCCTCAACCCAACACTCCTTGCTTCATCTTTGTTTTTAAAATACCTGTTTCTGGAGCACTACTGTTTTTGTTCCCCTTTGACCTTTCTGCCTGTTTCTTTTCAATTACCTTTGTGGCTGTTCTTCTCCCAGCCTTTACGTGGCACAGCCCCTAAGACCACCTGCCATGCCACCCATATGCAGAAGGATATTTGTCTGATGCACCAGGCCATCAGGAGAGTGCTGACAGAGCAGCAGCTGGGGCCGGAGGCCATCCTTCAGGGATTGCAGCTGCGCTGGGCCATCCCCTGCTGCCTGGGCACTTGGAGTCCTTCTTCCAAATCAGTCAAGGTCAGCAGGCTGCCCCGTTCCCCTGCCCTGCTCTACTTGCACATGTCCTTTTAAGCAGAGTCAACACGCTCCTCTTATATTTTTTTTATTTTTGTTTAATCTCTACCCCATCATGGGGCTAAAACTCATGACCCCAAGATCAAGGCACATGCTCTACTCACTGAGCCAGCCAGGTGCTCCAACACGCTCCTGTTTACAGCTATGTCCCCAGCATACAGGCAGCTTCCTGAGAATAAGAATCAAGACTTTCATCCCAGGGTTTCTGTTCCCTGCCTCATGATAGGTGGCCGCCAGAAGTGGGAAGTGGATAAAAGGCTTTTCCTCCTTTGTGGCTCATCCTAACATGTCTCTTCATAATTACTGTTTCATTGATATTATTGAATTTCAAAGTTACCATCTTAATTATGTAATAAAATTAATACAATATTGTTTTATCAGGGCAAAATCTAGTAAAGAGTTCATTCAACTTCACCAGACAAATGCAATGATAAAAGAGCACACCATCTATTGCAAAATGTGTACAACTGCTTGCCATTTCCTGGGTGCTCAGGGAACAAGAAAGCTGCTAATTCACTTTCTCCAAGGAGTTTGAGTCCACTAGGGCTCCCAGATCACCTCACGTCTCCCACTGTCCATGGCTCTGGCCCCTACGACTGGAACTGGCTGTACTTGTTTCATGTTATTTGGCTCTAAGCATGGTTACTGGCTCCTGATTAACTATCTTTGGTGACTTCTGAGTTCCTGAAATAGTTTTTCCTCTGGTTTTAAGGCGTGTTTTAAACTTGCTTTTAACTTCTGTTTGAATACGTTCCAACTGTTCTCTTACAAGCAGCCACCTGTGCACAGGGGAGTTTCTGGAAGCTCCATGCCTCCTTATCATGCACTTAGTGAACATTCACTGTGTGCCAGGCACTGTGCTGCATTGATCATTCGGAGCTCAATAAAATACAGCCGCTGACTTCTAGTCCTGCTAGGATCAGTGTTCACCAAGGAGCCTTGTTCCCGACTCTAGGGATTATTTGAATGGCACTGTAGTTGACGAGAGAAAGTAGCTACATTGGTAAAACTGCCTCCCTACCAGAGTCATGGGTGAAATGGTCCAAGAATGGATGGAGTCATACTGTGCTCTTGGTCCAGGCCACGGTGTTGAGTTCAGCCCCAGGGTTATGGGCAGATTCCTCAAGGCCAGAGAAGTACACCAGACTATTAGAATGAACTAATCCTTGTGCAGACCTATTCTTTCTGAAATGATGACATCTAATGAGATAAACTATCTCTATAAAAAAAGTAATTACCCTCCTGTAGTAAATACCCATCTCTCCTAGTGATAAGGATCTAATGTAATTGCCTCTCAGTCTAGGGCCATAAATAGGCTGTGCCGAAGCATTCAAAATATGAAATATTAAGAAAACACTTTAAATCCTAACCTAAAGTATTTTTTCCTCCAGGTTATTTTCTGAACTGTGTATTTGCTCTTCGGTTCTCCATGCCACTGCCCTCCCCACCTTTGAGAAGATGACACTTTAGCATCAAGTTTATTTATGATAACATCTGGTCTGCCCTTCGTACTTCATTAATTAAGAGTTTCTTGTGCTTAAAAATATTTTTTTAATGGGAGCACATTTGGTTCTCAAGATACCTGAAGACATCTTCCTCTGTGCCCAGTTATCTCAGTCATAGCCCTCTCTCCTTTCTGTCTGCAGTTTACCTTCTTAGTTATGTATATACAGCAAGGGGAGGCAAAATACGTAAATTTATTCCCTGTCGCACAACTGCACCTTGTACTTAACCACTGTGTAAGCCACTTAGAGTGAGGCTGTGCACTGTAGATAGTCCTCCTCCACCTCCGAGCTGAGGAATGTTTGCCACACCTCCTGCACACTGAGATAGGGACGTTAGTTACTGGCAGATCTCCTCAACCCCTGGGTCTTCAGCTGTGCCCCTGTGAGCTGCGCCCCATCCTCAGTTATAACTGCAGGAAGTTAACAGCTCTGTAGCCAGCCTGAGATGCACCACCACCCAGCATTACCTGAATTTCAGAAGTAAAAGTTGGATAAGCACATAGCTGACCCATTAGCATGGGTATAAAAATGATGGTGTCTTATCGAAGTCGGTATGAATGATTGGGATACTAAAACATGAGTTTCTGTCCTCACCAATCCCCTCATGACTTGATTAAGAATATTAAGCCACCTGGAGTCTTTTGTGACCTTACAGGACTGTCTTAATCTTTGACAGCTCGGTGTTCCACATGTCAGGGCAGGTCATGAGTCTGAGTACTTGGGATGTGTGATGCGCCTGTGGATGCTGGGCTCTCCTCTTGTGAGACAGACCTAGGTTGTCCCCTGAAGTGCTCAGCTAGTTTTGAAAAGCATGCTCTGTCACCAAGGAGGGCAGTATTTCAGTACCTTTTTGGCAGTGACATACTGAATTCTGAGGGGGTTGGGTTTAGAAGCAATCTGTGGGGAAGAATGAATCCCTAGATTATTTTGGGTTTTGGTGGGTTCTTTTTAAAGTTCATTTATTTATTTTGAGCGAGAAAGAGAGAGCGAGCAAGAGAGCATGAGCAGGGGAGGGGCAGAGAGAGAGGGAGAGAGAAAATCCCAAGCAGGCCCCAAGCTATCAGAGCAAGCCCAAGGCGGGGCTCAAACACATGAACCATGAGATCATGACCTGAGCCAAAACCAAGAGTCAGATGTTCAACCTACTGAGCCACCCAGGCACCCCTCCCTGGATTATTTTGAAGTCATAAAGGGAAGGCCAGGACATTTTGTATTGTTTTGTTTTTTCCTTTTTTTTAAATTTATTTTTTAATTTACATCCAAGTTAGCATATAGTGCAACAATGATTTCAGTAGATTCCTTAATGTCCCTTACGCATTTAGCCCATCCACCCTCCCACAACCCCTCCAGCAACCCTCTGATTGTTCTCTGTATTTAAGAGTCTCTTATGTTTTGTCCCCCCCCCGTTTTTATATTATTTTTGCTTCCCTTCCCTTATGTTTATCTTTTTTGTATCTTAAAGTCCTCATATGAGTGAAGTCATATGATATTTGTCTTTTTCTGACTAATTTTGCTTAGCATAATACCCTCTGGTTCCATCCACATAGTTGCAAATGGCAAGATTTCATTCTTTTTGATTGCTGAGTAATACTCCACTCTATGTATGAATGTGTGTGTGTGTGTGTGTGTGTGTGTGTGTGTGTGTGTATACACACATACACACCACATCTTCTTTATGCATTCATCCATCGATGGACATTTGGGCTTTTTCCATACTTTGGCTATTGTTGATAGCACTGCTATAAACATTGGGGTGCATGTGCCCCTTCGAAACAGCACACCTGTATCCCTTGGATAAAATACCTAGTAGTGCAATTACTGGGTGATAGGGTAGTTGTATTTTTAATTTTTTGAGGAACCTCCATACTGTTTTCCAGAGTGGCTGCACTAGTTTGCATTCCCACCAGCAGTGCAAAAGTGATGGTCTTTCTCTACATCCTCGCCAGCATGTTGTTGCCTGAGTTGTTAATGTTATCCATTCTGACAGGTGTGAGGTGGTATCTCATTGAGGTTTTGATTTGTGTTTCTCTGATGAGTGATGTTGAGCATTTTTATCATGTGTTGGTTGGCCATGTGGATGTCTTCTTTGGAGAAGTGACTATTCATGTCTTTTGCCCATTTCTTCACTGGATTATTTGTTTTTGGAGTGTGAAGTTTGATAAGTTCTTTATAGATTTTAGATATTAACGCTTTATCTGATAGGTCATTTGCAAATATCTTCTCCCATTCTGTCAGTTGCCTTTTAGTTTTACCGATTGTTTGCTTCGCTGTGCAGAAACTTTTTATTTTGATGAGGTCCCAGTAGTTCATTTTTGGTTTTTGTTTCCCTTGCCTCTGGGGACGTGTTGAGTAAGAAGTTGCTGCAGCCAAAATCAAAGAGGTTTTTGCCTGCTTTCTCCCCGAGGATTTTGATGGTTTCCTATCTTATGTTTAGGTCTTTCATCCATTTTGAGTTTATTTTTGTGTATGGTGTAAGAAAGTGGTCCAGGTTCATTTTTCTGCATGTCATTGTCCAGTTTTCCCGGCACCACTTGCTGAAGAGACTGTCTTTATTCCAATGGATATTCTTTCCTGCTTTGTCAAAGATTAGTTGGCCATATGTTTGTGGGTCCATTTCTGGGTTCTCTATTCTGTTCCATTGATCTGAGTGTCTGTTTTTGTGCCAGTACGTGACATTTGTTTTTGATGAATAAACCAGAGAGGGCTTGGGCCCCAGTGGGGTTACAACTGCAGGACGTGGAGACCTAAAACTTGCTTCATGCTGAGGAGCCCCCACTTCCCCAGTTCTGGCTTCTACATGTCGGACACCTTACATTGAAGACCGTTGTCCTCAGTCTCAAAGGACCACTTCTTTTTTTTCTTTTTTTTTTTTTTTGCACCCCAAAACAGATTTTTTTTCATCAAGACTTCCTGCTGTTTCACCATCCACATCAAACCAGTCATTACACACCTAATTGATCCTACCTTCTAAGAATTTGTGGGTGCCTTCTCTTCAATTCCACTGTTACCGTCTGGGTTCTTGCAGCGGAAGTTGCTGAATCTGGTGTGTTGGCAATTATTAAAATCTTAGTAAATAGTACCTAGCTAATTTCCTCCCTTCCTTTTTCTCTCCGTCTCTTCCTTCATTTTTCTCTTTCCATCCAATCCATTGTCATGCTGCCACCAAAGTTATCTTTTTTCTTTCTTTCTTTTTAATGATTGTTTTAAATTTAAATTCAGGGTGGTTAACAGTGTAGTCTTGGCTTCAGGAGTAGAACCCAGTGATTCATCTCTTACATATAACACCCAGTGCTCATCCTGAAAAGTACCTTCCTTAATGCCCATCATCCGTTTAACCCCCCCACCTACCCCGCACTGAGCTCCCCTCCAGCAACCCTCAGTTTGTTCTCTGTATTTAAGAGTCTCTTATGGTTAGCCTCCCTCTCTGTTTTTATCTTATTTTTTCCTTTTCTTCCCTTATGTTTATCTGTTGAGTTTCTTAAATTCTACATATGAGTGAAGTCATATGTATCTGTCTTTCTCTGACTGACTTATCTCACTTAGCATAATACATTCTAGTTCCATCCACGTTGTTCCAAATGGCAAGGTTTCATTCTTTTTTATTGTCAAGTAGTATTCCATTGTATATATATAGCACATCTTTATCCATTCATCAGATGATGGACATTTGGGTTCTTTTTATAATTTGGCTGTTGTTGATAGCGCTGCTGTAAACATTGGGTTGCATGTTGCCCCTTTGAATCAGCATTTTTGTATCTTTTGGATAAATTCCTTGTAGTGCAATTGCTGGGTCATAGGGTAGTTCTGTTTTTAATCTAGTGTTAACTGTCATAATCATGGGAATCCTGTGTCTCTACCGTGGTTGGAGCCTTAAAAAAAATTCATTGGTTCTAATTAAATTTTAAAGTCGAATAGTAACATGACCTGGAATATGAGAAGGTGACCCCTCAATTTTAATTGTTTTATATCTCTAATAGAGGGAGGGTTCTGCATTTTGTCCAGTAAATAACACTCCACTTGTCACATGGATATGTGTTGTGACTTTTATTAAATGCAACACGCATTGTTAACTGAAGCTCTTCAACTGGACAGAGATTATTTTTCATCTTGCTGATATAGTTTTAAATTATATATTCTGTGCTGGGATTATAATTGTAGTATTTTCTTCTTTGGATGGTACTCTTCAGCAAAGCATGGTAGCTGTTTCCTATAACTTGGCATTACCTCTAAAGGTTAAATGACATTTTGGTTTTGTAGGAACACTATGAAAATGTAATGTGAACATTAGCAACGTGATTACAGAGGCTCACGCTGTTTAATTGCTGTGTTGCCAGAGAGCTGAGTGAGCGCTGCCCAGCGTCGCCACCTCCTGTGTCTTCCTAGCAGCGGCTCAAGTGTAGGGGCCGAGGAGAAGGGACAGGGCCACCTGGCCCGCACCAGCCTTAGAACATGTGACATCTCAACAGAGCGTGGCTGTGGGTACAAGATTTCGGATTCCTGGAATTCAAAGTTTTATGGACTTTGAAGGGAAAGTGGAACAACACGTGTTGCCTTTTCCTATCACAAATTTGTGCTTCGGTTTTTCCAGTGAAGCTCCCTTGATGGGACAAAAGCACCACAGCTTTATAATCACAGATGAGGTGGAGGGGTGTGAGAATAGCCTCAGTCGGGTTCTTGTTTTGTTTGGGGTAAGAAGGGTTGCCCTAGTAAATTTTCCACTTGCAGAGTTATCCAGTTTTCACAAGGGATTTTCTAATGTGCATTTATTTAATGAGCAGTTACACCCTGGGTTTTCTTGCTGCTTTCATCTGTGAGATCCAGTGACCGCCCAGGGTGGCACATTGCCACAGTCTTCAGAGTTGCACACATCACTGAGTAGAATACGTTCACATTGGAAACGGGGGCTCCAGTAAGTCAGGTGGTGGCCCCTGAGAGCTGGATTACTGGAGAGACAGGGTATCACCAAGATGCTCTGTACAGAAAGCACAGGCTGTCAGAAAATGTAGAAAAAGCCATGGCAGTTTTGATGTCTGTTTCCTTGATTTCTGGAAGAACTGACAGAAAAACTGACTACTGGAATTTGGCTCGAGTATAGTTTTGAAGTAGTCCTAGATGCTCAAAACTGGGTTTTAAAATTACTGTCTTGTTTTTTATGCTGTATTTATGTAACCTCGCAAGTTCTGGCTTTCAGGTTTTGCTTTATATTTTGAGTCTATTGTGTCAAGGTCAGTTTTCTGTCTTGCCCTTTGAGTAGCTTTTGTCCTCATCTATAAAATGCGTTAAACGTTCTCTCTTGATCTCTTGCTTTTTGACATGTGATTCTAATGTTAAGCCAAAACGTCTTTGTAAAGTGAATAGTCAGTTCTGTAGTGTCGCTCTGTCTTGAGCTCTGAGTTCCCTGCCACCCTGGTAGGTGTCCACAATTGAAAACACACATAAACGCCCCTGCCTGTTGTCATGGGGTTCAGGGGCCATCACTCTTCAATGGGCACAGTGTGGGGACCTCTCTAAAGGCCAAATGCTTGGAGCACCCTTGAGAAAATACCTCTACCCCAGTTGGAGGAATATTTTGTTACAAGTCCCCACAGTTCTTCATCCTGGCTACACGTTATGAATACCTGAGCTCACTGGCAGAGACGGATGTGGTCCCTCCTCAGTGATTGTCATGGAAGGCCAGTTCAGAATCACAGCTGAAGAATGCCATCGTTGGCAACAGCCGGATTACACCTGGTGGGAAAGGAGCATGGAAGCCACATGGCAGGCCATCAGCCCTTATAGGTGATCAGTAGGGTGAAAGTGTAGGACTTAAAAATTGTTGTTCATGGCATAGACTCGTAGCATGTCCTAGGACCCTAGTTTGAGAATGCTAATCTGGACTAAAGCCAGATATTTGTCTTAGAAATTTGCTTTAGGAGATATTTAATTTCAGTCTAGTTTGCTTAGGCTTTTAACTTTGCAGATGAAGCTAGCTACTTAGTGACAGCACTCAGCGAGAACCCCGGGGGCAGCTCTTGATGACTGTCTTTTACTGCGGTCCAGGATTCTGTAACTTCAGAGCCTTGTTTTCCTGCAGTGGTGGTGGCTGGTGTGAGTGGCACACCCTGGAATTGTGGACCAGCTGGCCTTCATCCTTGGCTCTCCAAGATTGCAGCTCTGTTTGCTGAAGCATAAAATCCTCTGCTACTCTTAAGTGTTACTTAAAAAACAGTGTCTGACCTGTGAGCCTACCACAGTCTTTCCTCATTTTTCCCCTCCATCCATAATGAAACGAAACTTTACTTCTGGCAGGGCCATCAGTAGCCCACACATAGCCCTGTGCCAAATCCTCCAACCTGCATCTTTTTCCATCCACATGGAAATGTGCACTGTGCGTCTTTAATCACTGCTGTGATACTTATGTTAGGAGTTCTACTCTCAGGACATGTGGTCACGTCCTGTGTCTGTCTGGATGCTCCATTCTTTACTGGGCTCTGCTTACCTGGTTAATCCACAAAAGGTTCTATGCTTCATGGAGAGATACGGGCTCAAATGTCCACACCCATGCACCAGAGGTGGAGTGTTAAAGTATGCACGGGCCAATGGTTACCATCCCAGACACACCCCACTCCTCATGACCCCCACCCATGAGACCGGTTTCTCAGTCATCGGAAAACGTTTGTCTTGTTGTTCTATGAGAAAATCTTGTAAAGGAACCCATCAAGAAAGGGAGGAGAAGCAAGTATGTAAAATGGAGAAGAAGATGTATTTATCATGTCATTACTTCTATCATTGTAATAGACTTCTTAAAGTGATGAGTTTCTTCTTGAGCATGGCAAAGTGTGAGTGTGTTTACCATGAGCATTGTAAACAATTGAGTTAATTCTTGGCCTCCTGGGAGGCCTCCCTGAGAACAGGGAACTCGTCTGTCCCATCTCAGTGAGTGCTGCCTGCATCTATTAATAGCTCAAACCGGAGGCCACAGATTGTCCATGCCTGCCCCTTTTGCCTCATCCTCACCACCCAGCCTGTCACCATACCACCCTGTTCCTTACCAAGTATGCCAGCATCCGTCTCTTTCCCTGGCCTCTGGCCATTGTCGCCACCTAGTCTGGATGACAGGTGTCTTTCTAATTGTCTTTTTTCAATCCATTTTTCACTTAGTCACCGGAAGGATTTTTGGAGATATAATTCGTATATTAAATATCCTGTTTAAATATCTTTCTTGTACTTTAGATCATATTCAGACTTCTTACTGTGATCTACAGAATGCCCCAAGGTTTGCTTCTTCATTGTATCGGCTTCAAGTGCACTAGGCTTCCTCCAGTTTCTGGAATTTACCAAGTTCTCTCCTTCCTCAGGATTTTGCACGTATACTTCTGTTTCAGTGTCTGGTGAATTCCTTACCCTCCTGGCCTCGGCTGCTGGCACTTGCCCCAAGAAGCCTTCCCTGATCTCCAACACTCCTTCCCCCATGTCTAAAGTAGACCGTCTATGTTCTATGACTTTCTAACATCATCCAGAGTTCTACTTGCATACTCACTGTGTTTATTAGTGTAAGCTGCTGGAGATCAGACACTGTAAATACTTATTCACCCCCATATAGTGGCTATCTGCTCAAGTTTGTTCAGTGGTCATTCTGATTTCCTTGTCTTTTTTCCACCAGATTATCTCTGTCCTGGCCAGAGGAGGTGCTCGTTAACGAATGAATGCTCCGTATTTAGTGACCATTTACCTTTATACTTTCTGCTTTCTTCCCTCAACTTGATTTATTAAGCACCCTGCACACTGTGTGCCATGTATTACAAGGCTCAGCAGGTGACGTAAATGTGACTAGTCTCTATCTCCCAAGAGCTGGTGTTTGCTGGGATGAAGAGAATCCAGTTACAGAAGAAGCTGTGACATAAGGCAGTGTGCAGATGCCTGTAAGTGATTTGAGAGTGTGTCTGCTTGAGATCAACAGAAGCTTGGTGAAGGAGGGAAAAGGTGTCTCCATAGACCTGGAAGGATTAGTAGGGTTTTGTTAAGCAGCAGCTGTATTGGGAGAGGTGGTGTAGGTAGAAAAGCATGAGCAAAAAATAAATAAATAAATAAATAAATAAATAAATTAAATAAATAAATAAATAAATAAATAAATAAATAAAAGAAAAGCATGAGCAAAGGTCTAAGAGGTTATAGTGGAGTGATTCTGGTGATTTATACACAACTTGAAAAGGCGGTTTACAGCTTGGAACTACAGGGTTGTTGTTTTTTTTTTTTCTTCCCAGTAAAGACATCAGGACAAATGGAAACTAAAACATGATGAAGCCAAGAGTAGGGTAATGCAGAGAACATGCGCCATGACACTGAACATTGCCAGTGGGCCACAAATGTGGCCTCAAGCTGCTCGCTAGCATATCCTGAGAGTGAGACGGTCAATCAGATTCACATAGAGCGCATGCACACTTGTATGCATGCACGCACACACACGTGTCACTCAGTACAAGTACAATCAGGCAGCTGTAAGACCCAAAGCAGAGCTTTGCCTGGTTTAGTGAACACCACTGTCTTCACGATAAATATAAAGTTCATGAGGTTGTTTCTTAAAGGGCAGTCTTTGTGACTGAAGGCATCTACCCAAGCAATTTGGGTATCTGGTCTAGAGAAAAATGACAGCTTGTGGCCTCAGCATTCCATGTCAGAGAGGATGGTGTTTCTAAAAACTCACCTTAGGCAAAAATAAAATCCATAATTTTTAAAATCCATTTAAATTTAAGTAACTTCTTAAGTAACTTACCAATTGTGTTACCTTTCTGTATATAGTGTTGTTAGTTTTAAACCTATAGCTGTTATGAGACATCTGTCAAATTAAGATTTTAAAAAAGTGCCCCACATCACGCTCTGTGCTGACAGTGAGATGCCTGCTTAAGATTCTCTTTCTCTGTCCATCCCCTGCTTGCACATTGCTAGATAGGTAGGTAGATTGATTGATTGATTGATTTTCAAAAAGTAAACATCTGATTCATAAATATAGAATGAATGTATGTCAAATATTTGTTTCAGGAATCAAAATGATGGTAAAGTTGGTTTGAAGAAAATTCAAGACACTGACTGTGGTCACTGAAGGAATGCTAGAATAGTCACAAGGTTAAGTGCAAAACCCGTTAATGTCCTACAGGGCCATAAAGCTAACCTTTTCTCCTAAGTGGTTGTCATTTGTATCTCTAAGCAGTGCTATTCATTGTACATCACTATCGAGTTTTCAGAAATTAACATCTAGCCTTCCTTACAGAGTTATAGAATATCCTGATCAATGCTAAATTCATAAGTCAAAAGAAAGTACCATAGCCCTAGAGAAGGACATAATCTTTGATGGGCACATCTCATAGTGCCTCCAGCATGACATTGAAGTAATATGTGGGCATCCTATTGGAGCCTTCAGCCTGTTTCCAATATGGAGATTTTTTTTTCCCCTCTGACCATTAGGAAAAATGTTGGCTTTGGTTTTGGAGAATTTGATCTGATCCATTATTTCCGGGAATAAATGGATAACAGGGCCACCTCTCATTGATTCAGCCAACTCCAGGCCATTATCATTTGTATGTGGCCTTGAGGGTCATCTGTTTTCTGCAGGGGATGCTTATGAGAGGAGTAGCATCCTGTTCATCAAAGGAAGAGACCAAAAGTGCTGGTTGAAAGAGCTGATAGGGGCTGAATCATGCAGGGCTTTATAGGGCAGGGTAAGGAGGTTGAATTTTTTTCAGTATGGTGAATGGGGGTGAAGTAGAAACATGATGTGAACCATTTGACATTTTGACATTGATCGCTGACTATAAATGAAAGAAAATCTCTGCAGTGTGGTTATAGTCTTTGACACTATTCCTTATTACTTAAGAATTATCTCAGGGTTTTTAAATGCCATTTTTTAAAGCTTTCTATTTAGCAGAGTGGCATATGCAAAGTATAGCGCTTATCATGCAAATAATATAAAAAGACAGGAACATTTCCCTATCATCAGAAGACCCTGAAGAGTTAGTTATGCTATTGTGTGGAGAGAGTAATGGTGGAAGGATGAGGCTTTTTTGTTCAGCGCTGACCTTTTGAGGTGATGCGCCACTCACACATCCAACTCCACAAAGAGGGAACCAGCCCCCTGAGGGGTGTCTGTACTTAACACCTCTTGGTACCTGAATTAAAGGGCAGGTGTGCTGGGCTAGTCTGTCCTCGGAGGAGCTCCTGATACGATGTAATGGCCAGCCACGATACAGAGGGCACTTGCCTAGCAGTAGCAGCACAGGAAGTGCACATTGGGCAAGTGGACTTGCCATCCTCAGTGCCGTGCCTTTGGCGCAAGGTTCAGAGAACACTTCCCAGACTGGCCTGAATCCTGAGGAAGGGCTCACAGGGCCGAGGCTGTGTCCATCCTGGCCTTTTGTGTGTGTAATGACACATGTGCTTCCAGGTTCCATTGCTCTATGTCATAAAATATGAAATCACTCTGGTGGAAAGAAACCAATCCTAAATCCCAACTAGGGTAGCCTCCCTAGATAACAAAACAAGTATCTGAGCTTGTGCTGAGAATTTAGTCCTTCCCCCTCCCCCCATCACTGACCTCACCTGAAGATTGGTAGATGTCAGGTTTGCTTTTATTCATTGGTTGATGGTTGTTTTTCAAGAGGACCAATTATGTCTTTCAGCTGATGGCTTTGTTCATATGTGCATAAGTACTTGGTTTTAAGGAGCTTCGAGAAACCCTTTAGTTTCCTTTGCATTGAACAGAGAAAGCGGTACGGACCAGAAATAATACCCATGAATATCAGAAACGTACTGGGGCGCCTTTGTGGCTCAGTTGGTTACGTGTCCAACTTCGACTCAGGTCATGATCTCATGGTTCTTGAGTTCGAGCCCCACATTGGGTTCTGTGCAGACAGCTCAGAGCCTGGAGCCTGCTTTGGATTCTGTCTCCCTCTCTCTCTGCTTCCTCCTCTCACGCTGTCTGTCTCTCTGTCTGTCTGTCTCTCTCTCTCTCTCTCTCAAAAATAAATAAACGTTAAAAAAAGAAAAGAAAGAAATGTACAGAGCATTATCAGGGCCCAGTTGTGCTGATGCAGACATGTGACAAGTTAACTGTTCCCAGGGCCGTCTCCAGTCAGGGCATCAAGTCCCCTTCCTTTGCCTTGTTCTGTAGAAGAGCAAATTTATCCATAGTATTAGTAATAATAGTATCTGACATTTGTATGGTTTGAATCACTTTTGAGTATTTTGAGTTACCCTAAGAAGCAAATGTTATAAGTATTACTGCCCCTTGTTTTCCAGTAAGATACAACAGATTGCTTAAGGTCGCAGAGCTAGTAAATGACAGAACAAGGTCTTAAATCCAGGTCCTCTGACACCTCAGCCAGAATGCTCTGAGCAAGAAGGAAGGGGACACCAGCTGTGGGGGATCCAGATTCACAACTTCTTGCAGGAGCCTCCCTCTATCTCAATGTGAGCACGAATAATAATTTTTTTAAAAAGTGTGTTTCAGAGCAGCCCCTATCCCTGGGAATAGAGAATAGGGACCACTGACCTGCCCCGTCTCGTCTCTGCACAGGAACCCAGAAGGATGAGACAGCCTGTCTATAGGGAAAGGCTACTTTGTTACTTGGAAATGGGGTTAGGTGGTAATCAAACCAAGATGGCATCAAACATTTGTTTTAAATGTATTTTGGGGGAGTGGGGAAGAGCTGCATGGAGCTCTTTCTCTAATTAAAAGGCTGTTCTCAGCTGCACCCTTGGGAAGGAAAGCAGTGTTGAAAGGGAGAAGCTGCCTTCTGCCCCTGGTCGTCCAGACCAAGTGAAGGTGACCCAGCCATCTGCCTGCCCACCCTCAGGTGAAGAGGGAGAGAAGGTTCTCTCCAAATTAGTAAGAGGCCAAATATTCGAAGTCTGCAACGAAGTGGGAAGGGCAGAGTGATGGGTGGAGGTCAGCGACAGAGACTGAAGTTCTTAAAAGAGGAGGCAGTCTCCTTAGCGGTCACCCTGCTGGTCCCTATAATTTTTCAGGATCATATGCTGTGGAGAGGCAAGAAGCTCACATTCGCATTTTATCTCAGGGTAAGTGGGACTAGGAGGCTGGAAACGGGACTTCGCAGGGTCATTGTGATGGCACAGCCTTTAAAGAGATGATGGAATGTAAGAAATATAAGAAATGGAAGTGTATCAGACTTGAATGGCCAAAGTGAAACAACCAAAATCATTTTTAAAAAACACACTGGCACCACAAGGGATAGTCTGCCGGCACACCTTGGAGATACTGCAGGTTCCGTCCCAGACCGCCATGGCAAAGTGGGTGTCACAGTAACACAAATCTATTGAAGTTTTTTGCTTCCTGGTGCATATAAAACTTATGTTCACACCGTACTATAGTCTGTTAAGTGAGCAGTAGCGATATGTCTAAAAACTCAAAGAACCTTAATTTAAAAAAGACTTTATTGCTGAAAAATGCTAACCATCATCTGAGCTTTCAGTGATTTGTGATCCCTGATCACAGATTATCAACAAATATAACAATAATGAAATCATTTGAAATATTAGAATTACCAAAATGTGACACAGAGACACAAAGTGAGCAAATGCTGTTGCAAAAATGGCACCAATAGGTTTGCTTACCCAGGGTTATCACAAACCTTCAATTTGTACAAAAAAACCACAGTAGCTGCAAAGCATGATAAAACGAGGTGTGCCTGAATGTTACCGAAATCCTTGCATTGGCCTTCACAGAACCAATGAGTGAGTAATGAGAAGGCTCAACTTTATTTTCTTGTTCTCAAGCTCTTAGCATTTATACATAACACTCCTATTGCCACAGGGAATTGAAAGTTAACTATACTGCTCTGTTTTATGAATGAAAAGTTGGTTTAACTATAAGTGATGAGTTTTGGAAACTATCAAGTAGAATTGGCATTAATTATCCTTTTCAAAAATATGACGTAGCTTAAAATAAGGGGAGAATGAATGTATAGGGGCAGAGGCTCTGAGACGAGGGGAGAGCCTTGGGAATCTAGTAACAAATGCCTGGTGGCCGCCTCTTGCCTCTCAGCTTAAAGTTGGCATAGTTCTAAAATATTTAGGTCGTGTGTTCGTAATGTAAAAATGTAAACTTAAATCAGCTTTTAAAATCTTACACAACAGATAAAAACATGTATCAAAAAACTGTTGATTTCAAACTTTACCATCAAAAGACCCAGCCCTGGTGGACTTTAGAGCCACCTCAAAGAATTCTGCTGACGTGTGCCAAATTTCTTCCACGTCCTTGTTAATAATCAGTTTCTAATCAAGAGTGGGAGAGCCTCTTTGAAACATCAGACTCTTTGTTTCAGTTTTCAGGCAGTGGATTCTTCAAAGAGGACGTGTAGGTAGGTAGAGATAAACAATTACTGATTTGATTTCTCATATCTGTGTATACAGAAAGGAATCCCACCTCTTCAAAGTATGCTTTGGGAAAGGCACAATATATCATAAGATTGTTGGAGTGGACATCTAGGTGGTGAAAGCTCTGACAATAGCTGTAATTTGGAAAACATCTTGAGATAGGAGGAAAAAAGCTTCTGAAAAGGTTTCTGGGAAAATCTTGAAGAGCATGAAGTTAGTCTTCATTTTACTGAGAGCATGGAAGTTATTCCACTTCCAGGAAACATCAGAATCTTGTTGGGAGTAGAGTGGGGAGAGGCAGCAAAAACACATTTGATTTTAGGCCAATTTTTTTTTCTTTTTTAAGTTTGTGGAAAATAAGCAGACCCAGTATTCACACTGACATCATGATCAAAGTCAAAATTACATGATTTTCAGATACTCTCCTAAAATTAATTTCAGTTGTTTTTAATCATGGAAATGGTTTTTAAGTACATTGAAGTTTCAAATATAATTAAGAAGACAACTGAGAGGGAACCTGGCTTGTTTTAAAAAGTAGGGGGTGGGGGGCGCCTGGGTGTCTCAGTTGTTTAAACGTCCAACTTAGGCTCAGGTCATGATCTCGTGGTCCATGAGTTCGAGCCCCATGTCGGGCTCTGTGTTGACAGCTCAGAGCCTGGAGACTGCTTCGGATTCTGTGTCTCCCTCTCTCTCTACCCCTCCCCTGCTCATGCTCTGTCTCTCTCTGTCTTAAAAATAAATAAACGTTAAAAAAAAAAAAATTAAAAACTAGGGAGGGATGAGAAACCTGGGTGGAGTATGTAAAAAGGAGTAACTTCATTGCCCTGGGACTGAAGGAGACAGGGAATTGTTTTGAACACAAACTTTACCTGCCTCTCAGATGGGCCTGAGTTCCAAGTACAGACAGTATCATGTCAAAGTATATTTTACTGATTTACCCGTTGACTTGAAGGTGGTTCATCCCTCAGTCACATTACTAGCACCTTATGTGTTTTGCTGTGTTTGCTTGCTTTGATTAAGAGATCAATTACAGATATCTATTTTCGGAGCAGCTGTGGTTTCCTTAAACTGGTCCCATAATCCCTTTTTAAGTTAATAGTTTTTAAATACAAGCCATAATTCTAAGTCTAAATTGTTACCTTTGGTGATTCTATGACATTGCCACACCTTCTGCTTTTTCTTTCTCTTTTTTTCTTTCTTTTTTTTTTTTTTTTATTTTTTTGAGAGAGAGAGATGGAGCGGGGGGAGAGGGGCAGAGAAAGGGGGTCAGAGGATCTGAAGCAGGCTCTGCACTGACAGCAGAGAGCCTGACACAGGGCTCAAACTCACAAACTGCAAGATCATGACCTGAGTCGAAGTCAGATGCTTAACCATCTGAGCCTACCAGGCTTCCCACACCTTCTGCTTTTAACGGAGAACAGAAAGTCTTAGTTGCACATTGGCAAAACACATTCAGACTTTAAAAATAATCTTGGCTTTAAAATGCTAATAGTTAAACCATTGTCTCCTTCTGGTCTTCCAGGGAACTCTCTCTCCCATTCCTTGTTATGATGATTACACTGGACATAAAAGGACAGTCTAGCCTAGGGATCAGCACACTTTTTGTGTGAAGAGCCAGATAGTGAATATTTTAGACTTTTAGGCCATATAGTCTCTGTTACAACTACTCATCTCTACCCTTGAGGCATAGGAAAGTTGCCATAGACAGCATGTGAACAAATGAGTGTAATTGTGTTCCAGTAAGACTTTGTTTACAAAGACAGAAGATGGGCCGGATTTGGACCATGCACCTGCATTTGCCAGTCCCCGATCTGGCCCACTGGCTGGTCTCCCAAGTTCTTTCCCAGCACCTCCCCCACCATCACTTGCAGAAGTATCATTTGATATCTTAGAACAAGGGCACTCCCCCCTAACAATCTTGAAAATACCCTAGACTCACTTCTATATTTTCACTGCAGTCTCTCATCTACATGAACAGGATGCATGTTGCCACTTCTGTGGCTTATTCTTGCCAATCTGTAAACGTTCGATTTGTAAACGTCCTCTGCATATTCCAAATACAAGCCCTGTGTCCGCTACACAGTCTTTGATACAATCTTTGTCAGAAGTGTTGCAAAGGTCTCTTTCCAGTCTTTCCTTAAGAGTTTTTTAATTCTCTGGTGGTCTTTTGATGAACAGAGTTCTTAATTTAATGTACTCCAATGTCTGTCTTATCTTTCTTTTACTTTTCCTGCTGTTTAACCAATCTTCCCTAATCCCCCCAAACCCATTCTTTCAAATTGTCTTCTCTAGAAGCTTTCAGTTAGATCTGTAATTTTCTATGGTGTATGTGTAGGAGTCCAGTTTTACACAACTTTCACCATTCCTTCATTACCACCTTTGGCATAAACCCAGGGACTGTATACAGGTCAGTCTGTCTGGGATTCTGTTATCTATCCTTACGCCAATTCCACGTTGTCTTAATTGCAGTATCTTTAAGTCTTACAGACATCTGGTAGAGAAACCCCTACTACTTGGTTTTCTTCCAGTGCCTTGGTTACTCTTGGCCCTTTGCAAGTTGCTATACAGTGTAGAGTTAGCTTTTCATTTTCCACTCCCTAGGGAGAAACCTACTGGAATTTTGATTGAGATTTCATTCAGTCAGATCAGTTAGGGGAATTGGCATCTTTACAATAAATGAATGTGTCTTATCATTTTTTGTTAGAGACCTTACATGTCTTTCATTAGATGGAGTCCTTGGATTTTTTTAAATATATTTTTGGTGTTATTATAAATGGTGTCTTTTAAATTTTGTTTTCACATTACGTTTATTTTGTCCCGGTCTCTGAAAGAAAATTGCAAGATTAAAAAAAAGACGAAGAAGAAAATTGCAAGATTTCATCATTAAGAATAACATTTGCTGTAGAGATTTTAAATACTGTGTATCAGGCTTTCAATTATCCATTGTCATAATACTGCTGTGTAACAAACTATCTCAAAACCTAAGTGACATGTAACATTTATTATTTATACATCTGGGGTTGTTGGATGGGCAGCTCTGATCTTGACTGGGCTTCCTTCCAGTTCTGGGTTTGGCTGTCTGAGGTCAACAAGACAATGAGGTACTGAAAATTTCCATTGGACCTGTTCTCTTACACCCTCCATTTTTACATAGGGACATATTAGTATTGAATTTGACTCATTTCTAAAGGTACAATCTGAGATAAAAATACAGTAGTAGTCTCTTGAAAATAATTCTTTTTTCTGGGGCACCTGAGTGGCTCTGTCGGTTAAGCATCTGAGTTCTGGTTTTGGCTCAGGTCATGATCTTATGGTTGATGAGTTCAAGCCTGACATCAGGCTCTGCACTGAGGGTATGGAGCCTGCTTGGGATTCTGTCTCTCTCCTTCTCTCTCTCTGCTCCTCCCACACTCTCTTTCTCAAAATAAATAAATAAACTTTTAAAAAATTCTTTTTTCTAATTCTAGAGTTATAAAAGATGAGCATATTTGTTACTGAAAAATAGTCTAGAAGATGAGAAATAACATCAGTTCCAAAGGATATTTGAAACGAGCAAACTAAAATATTGTGCATGTAAAAATTGTAGCATGCATCCATTGACTGTTTAAAGCATGTCAGGGATGGTTGTAAGTACTTTACATACATCACTGATTTGATTGTGTAATAGCCCTGGGAGGTAGCTGTTAATATCATACCCATATGTTGACAAGCAAAGTTAAGCAACTTGCTCAAGGACACGTAGCTGGTGAGTGGCAGAGCCAGGAAATGACTTGAGACTGTCTCAGGACCCTAAGCTATATGGCTTCAGATGAGGGGTAAATATTTAAAATCTTCATCTGATCTTGAATGGCCTAACAGCTGGGGTGGTTCAGATTGGTTCTTTCCTCCTCCAACAGGCCAGACTAATCATATTCTCACAGCAGTATCAAAGATACAAGAGAGCAAACTCCTGTCCAAAGCCCATTTCAAACCTCTATTTCCAGATTCACCGACTGTGACAGTCAGCCACTCCACAATGGGAGAAAAACATAAAGTTACATGGCAAAGGGTGTGGATAAAAAGAAGAGTTAACAGTTGGGGCCATCACAAATCAAAGCAGTTCCACTCTATTTCTCATTTGTTAAAAAATATTTTTCATGAATGGATATTGAATTACCTGTATCTATTGAGATTCTGTTTTTCTCATTTATTCCATTAAGCAGGAGAATTTACATTGGGTTCTCTTCCTTCCCCCACCCAAAACACCAGGTCAACCTTGTATTCCTGGAATGAACCAATTTAGTCATGATATTTTATGCTTTTTATATATGGCTGGATTTGCTTTACTAAAATTGTGTTACAGACACAGGATTCTGGTTTATTGTTGACATTGACCTATAATATTTCCAATCTTGGAATACCTTGTGTAAGTGAGATGTAAACATTTGTATTAATTATATCAACAAGTATTTATTGAGGTTCTGCTATTTGATAGGTGCTTTTTGTTGCTTTTGCAAAAAATAAGAAAGTTATACAACCATCGACATTTTAAATTCCAGAACATTTTCATCACTCCAAAAAAGAAACCCCATACTGGGTAGTAGTCACTTCCTTTCCACCTTCCTCCCAGATACTAGGAACTAGTGATTTCTGCCTCCATGAGTTTGCCTATTCTAGACAATTCATATAAATGAAAGCAGATATGTGGATTTAGTGTCTGTGTTTTTGGCAGCATAATGTTTT
This sequence comes from Panthera uncia, assembly GCF_023721935.1. Taxonomy (NCBI): domain Eukaryota; kingdom Metazoa; phylum Chordata; class Mammalia; order Carnivora; family Felidae; genus Panthera; species Panthera uncia. The sequence goes on from NW_026057891.1 coordinate 70,721, forward strand.
CAAAGTCCATCCGTGTAGCATGAATGAGCATGTGATCCCTTTTTATGACTGAATAATATTCCATTGTATGGACATACCACACTTTATTTATATCCTTCAGTTGATGGACATTTGGGTTACTTCCACATTTTAACTACTGTGAATAACGCTACTACTGAACATTTAGATACATGCTTTTGTGTGGACCTTTGTTTTCAGTTCTCTTGGGTATATATGGAGGAGTTTCACTTGGTGATATAGTAACTCTAATATTGAGGAGGTGCAAAATTTATCCAAAGCATCTGTACCATTTTACATCTCCAGCAGCAGTGTAGGAGGGTCCCGATTTCTCCACTTTCTTCCCAACACTTGTTATTATAGGTGTTCTGTTTAGTATCGCCATCCCAGCAGGTGTGAACTGGTATCTCATTGTGGGTTTGGGAGGTGTTTCCCCAGATGACTAATGATATTGAGCATCTTTTCATGTGCTTATTTCCAATTTGCATATATTTGGAGATATGTCTATTTAGATCCTTTGCCCACTTTCAAGTTGGGTTTTTTGTATTTTAATTGTTGAGTTGTACAAGCTCATTATATATTCTGCATATGTTTTCTGGATATTACAAGACATTGTGAGACATGTGATTTGCAAACATTTCTCACATTCTCTTGGTTGTCTTTTCACTTTCTTGATAGTATGCTTTGAAGCAAAAACATTTTTAATGATGATGTCTCATGTATTTATTTTACCCTTGGCTTCTTGTGCTTTTAGTGTCATAGCTAAGAAAAATCCATCCACCTTGCCCTTTCATTTATGTTGTTGATCCATTTTGTGTGAATTTTTATATATTGTATACAGTACAGATCCAGCTTCATTCTTTTGCATATGCCTATCCTGTTGTTCCAACACCAGTAAATGAAAAGAGTATTCTCTCCTACATTGAATGGCCTTGATACCCTTGTCAGATATCAGTTAACACAGATATATGAGTTTATTTCTGGACTCTTAATTCTGTTCCAGTGATCTGTATGTCTTTTCACATACTAATACCACATTGCCTTGATTTCTGCAGCTTGGTAGTAAATTTTGAAATGAGGAAGTATTAGTCCTGTTTTGTTCTTTTTCAAGGTCACTCTGCTATTCTGGATTCTTTGCAATTCCATATGAATTTTAGAACCAGCTTCTCCATTTCAGTTAAAAGTCAGCTGGGATTTGCATTGATCGATTTTGGGAGAACTGCCACCTTAACAGTGTTAAATCTTGTAATATGTGAACGTGGAATGTCTTTCCATTTATTTAGATCTTTAATTTCTTCAGTGAGCTTTTATTATTGTCAGTATACAGGTCTTGCACTTTTTTGGTTAAACTTATCCCTACATATTTTATTCTTTTTTTGATGCTATTATAAATGTAAATTCTTTTTTATTTTCATTTTGTCATTGCTACTTTATGAGAATAGTTGATTTCTATATATTGATCTTGTATCCTGCCACCTTGCTCAACTTATTCATAGTTCTAATAATTATGTATATGTATGTGAATTCCTTAGGGTTTTCTATATTTACAGTTATGTTTCCTCTGCAGATAAATAGTTTACTTCTTCCTTTCTGATATTTTATTTCATTTTCTTCCCTAATTGCCCTGGCTAGGACCTCCAATTCAGTGTTGAATAGAAGTGACTAGAATGGACATCTTTGTCTTGTTCCTGATCTTACAGGGAAAGTTTTCACTCTTATTAAGTATGATGTTTTCTGTGAATTTTTCACAGATACCCATTATCAGGGTAGAGGAAATTCCCTTCTATTCCTAGTTGTTTAGTGTTTTTATCATGAAAGGGTTTTGAATTTTATCATATGCTTTTTCTGTATTTTTTGAAATGATCATATGGTTTTTTTCCTCTATTTTCATGTGGTTTATTACATTGATTTGATTTTTATGTATTGACCCAACCTTGTCTTCCTGAGATGAATCCCACTTGGTCATGGTGTATAAATCAATTGTGTATGCTTCTGGATTCAGCTTGCTAATATTGTGTTGGGGATTTGTGAATCTGTATTCATAAGGGCTATTGGTCTGTAGTTTTCTTGTATTACCCTTGTGTGGTTTTGGTGTCAGGGTAATAGTGGCTTCATAGAATAAGTGTATAGAAGTGTTACTCCTCTTCTGTTTTTTGGAAAAGTTTGTGAAGGATTGGTTTTAATACTTCTTTATGTGTTTGGTAGACTTCACCAGTGAACCTTTCCTTTGTAGGAAGCTTTTTGATTACTCATTTAATCTTTTGTTACAAGGCTATTCAAATTTTGTTTCTTCTTAAGTAAGTTTCAGTAATTTATATTGTTCTAGGATTTGTCCATTTCATCTAGGTTATCTAATTTGTTGACATACAGCTGTTCATAAGATTCCCTTGTAATCCTTCTTATTTCTTTAAGGCCATTGGTGCTGTTTCCTCTTTCATTCCTGATTAATTTGAATATTCTTTTTTTTTTTTTTCCCCTGGTCAGTCTAAAAGGTTTGTTGAATTTGTTGCCTTTTTCAAAGACTAACTTTTGGTTTCTTTTATTTTTGTTCTTGTTTTTCTAGTGTATATTTCATTAATTTTTACTCTTAATCTTATTGTTTCCTACTTTCTGCTTGCTTTGGGTGTAATACTTTTTAACTTTTAGTTTCTTAGAGCAGATCTTTGAGATCTTTTTTGATGTAAGGGTTTACCAAATTTCCTTCTGATTTCTAATTTCATTCAGTATGTTCACAGGTCATACCATTTGTTGAGTAGGTTGTTCTATAGATGTCTATTAGGTCTAGTTGATTTATAGTGGTGGTAAGTCTCCTCACTGATCTTCTGCCTAGTTCTGTCAGTATCCATTTTGAAAGTGGGATATTAAAGTCTTCCATGATTATTGCTGAATTGTCTGTTTCTCCCTTCAGTTCTGTCATATTTGCTTCATTTTTGGGCTCTCCTGTTAGATACACGTAAGTTTATAATTGTTATGATGGTTTAACACTATTATTATTTCAAAATAGCCTTCATTTTTTTTAGTAACTATTTGTTTTAAGATCTGTGTGTCTCATGTGGTATAGGTATTCCAGGTCTTTCTTGGTTATTATTTGTGCGCCATATATCTTTCCCAGACTTTAACTTGTTTGTGTCTTTTTATATAGGGTTTCTTATAGACAGCAGAGAGTTGAACCAGGTCTTTTTATTCCTTCTGCCAATCTCTGCCTTTTAAATTGAGTGTTTGTAATTACTGATATCACACACCTTTTTTTCTCCTTGTTACTCCATTACTGCCTTCCAGTTTTCCTATTAAATAGGTATTGTCTCATGTACTATTTCAATTCCTTTATTGTTTTTTACTATACTTTTTTAGCTTTTTTCTTAGTTGTTGCCCAGAAGATTACAATTTATAGTTTAATCTATGAAAATGTTAAATTCAGTAGTATATAAAAACTTTACTCTTAATATTATTCTCTCTTCTCTCCTTTGTGCTGTTATTGTCATACAAAATCCATCATTTTATTCTATATGCCCATCAGTACAGACATATAATTATTACTTTATTTACTTGTCTTTTAAATCAGATAAGAGAATTGTGAACTAAAATACATTTACCTTGTCTTTTATAATTACCTTTCTAGTTACCATTGCCAGTGTCTTTTATTTCTTTGTGTGGATTTCGATTATTCTCTGGTGTTTTTAGCCTGAAAGACTCTCTTTAATATTTATCGTAAAATAGGTCAGCTAGCCACTCAATCTGTTTTTGTTTATCTGGAAATGCCTTAGTTTCTCCTTCATTATCAAGCATTAGTTATGTTACATATAGAATTCTTGGTTGACAGTCTTTTTCTTTCAGTACTTTAAATATTTCAACCCACTACCTTCTGACCTCCATAATTTCCACTGAAAAATAAGGTATTGATCTCATCAGAAGTCTTGGATTTTTACATTTTTTAGATTTTATTTTAGAGAAAGAGAGCATGAGTGGGAAAGAGGGGCAAAGGGGGGGGGGGATGAGTAGAAATCTTAAGCAGGGAATACAGGGATCAATCACACAATCCTGGGATCATGACCCGAGCCAAAACCAAGAGTCAGACATTTAACCAACTGAGCTACCTAGGTACCCCTATCTTATCAAGAGTCTTTGAACAACATGTTGGTTCTCTCTTCCTACTTTCAAGATTCTCTCTTTACCTTTCAACATTTTGATTATGATTTGTCTAGGTGAGGATCTCTTTAAATTTATTTTATTTGGAATTCTTTGAGCCTCTTGGGTATACAGGTTAATATTTTCTATGAAATTTTGGAAGGTTTTGGATATTATTTCTTCAAATATTTTTTTCCACCTCTGTCCTTTCCTTTTGAGACTCCCATAATGTGTGTATTGGTATACTTAATAATGTCCCAGAGGCCTCTGAGGTTCTGTTCTTTTTCTTCATTGTTTTTTTTTTTTTTCCCTCAGACTAGATAATTTCAGCTGACCTATCTTCAGGTTTGGTGATTATTTCTTCTGTCAGTCCAAATCTGCTGCTCTGATGATTTTTTTTTTTCTTCATTTTAGTAATTGTACTTTTCGACTCAAGGATTTCTGTTTTTTAAAATAGCCTGTCTTTGTTGATACTATTTGGTGAGGTATTTTCCTCATACTTCCCCTTTTAATCCTTTGACACTATTTCCTTTAGTTCTTGAACATATTTGAAATAGCTGATTAAAGTCTTTGTTAAGTCCAATATCTGGACTTGCTCAATGTTGAGAAACATCAAAAAAGTGTTGATTGCTCTTTTCCCTATGGAATAGATCATGCCTTCTCATATCTTTGCATGTCTTGTGATTTATGCAAAAGCAGGACTTTTAAAATAATATGGCAACTCTGGAAATCAGATTCTTCCCTTCTCCAGGCTTTGTTGTTATTTCTATCTTTAAAATTTGACTCTTTCTTATAATTTCTGTGTCTTTGCTGAAATGCCCCATTTGTTCATGCAAGTTGTCTACCTTTTCCAATGGATTCTTTTACATGTATCTTAGTTATTTTAATGTCCCTATATAATAGTACCATAATCTGGGTTATTTCTGAGTCTGTTTCTGTTGATTGCTTTGTTCCTTAACTATGAGTTGTATTTTTTTCTTGGTCTTTGTGTCTTTTATAATTTTTTATTGAATGCTGGATGTCTTGTAAAAACAGGAGAAACTGAGATAAATAATATGTATGCCTAGAAATGAGTATGGCTTTTCTCAGGCAGGTAATGTGGGGGGTTGAGTCATTCTAGTAAGAGTTCAGCTGGGTTTGGGTTTTGCCTTGCTGTGGTTGCTGGAAGGTTTTTCTCAGTGTGCTCTTCCATAAACTTTCAGCTATCTATGTATGCCTGATTCATAGAGAACTACTCTTTCCATGCTTTTGCTTTTAGAGGAAGACACCAGTTGATTTTTTACTCCGTTCTTGCTGGGCTATTGTAGGAAGGTGGAGTAGGGGCAGGACAGTTCTTTTATTTGGAGTAGAAGTTTGGTTCTACTCTACATGTATCTAACCAAGATTGTATCTTCCTTTAATATCTAGGACTTGAAATTAATGGCCATGTACCGTTAAGTGAAATAGAGAAATTAGATTATAATTAATTCATTATCTTACTAAAGCATTAGTTGCAGAAACTAGTTGGTCCTAAAAGTCACAGTATGAAGAGAAGTATTAAAAGAATTCAGTCCTATGTCAGATAAGGCAGAATCATTTTTGCAGAAAATAAAATTCTTGTAGATGTGGTAAATTATAAGATTCCATTGCTGGAGAATTAAACCTTGTAGATAGTTGTTATTCTTCTATTTTGTTTGTTTTTCCTATCAGTCCTTTTTTATTCTTGCTACTGAAGAGGAAGGTGGGTCTCATTATTTTCTGTTCCTTTTTTGGTACTTTAAGGTGACATTATAGTGGACAAATTTCAAGTAGTTATTTTCTTTCCAGTATTTGTCTTATTTTCAAAGCTGTTAATGAGGAAATAAAATATACTAAATTTGAAGTATCACCTGTCTTACTATATTTATTTTAGAACTTACCCTGATATGCTTAGTTAGAATAATAGGATTTATATTGCTAGTAATTTTTCATTTTTTTGTTTTGGTTTGTCATAGTAAAACTAAACCTAAGAGCTTGAATTTGCATTTTTAATTAAAGATTGATCATGCTTGAATAAAGTTTTCCATTAACCTCTTCAAATAATACACTTCAATTTTAAGGATTTCAGTTTCCTCAGTATTCTTAACTTTGATTCTAAAACGTCGGTTGCTAATAGCTTTGTGACTATGTTATTGCCATACTGTTAAGAGCTGGGTAAAGATGGATGCTTAAATTTTCTTTGGTCTATTAAGGACTTCATTGCTTTTCTAGATTTAGGAATCCAAATCCCCTTAGAGATTAATGCTCTCTGAGGAGCTCAGCACAACTCAAAATGAAGATTAAAACTGACAGAGAGTTCTTCTACATATAATAATGCTGTAGAATACTGACCTTTATACCACAAAACTTTAAAACATGGACAAGGACACTCAATTGTCTGTAGTTGTAGTCTGAACTGATTGTAGATGCTTGCATAGCTTACAGTGACATTGCTTATTGGAGTGTTTCTGTTCTAAAAAACAAAAATCCCTAAATTCTTTTTATTTTTCTCCTGTCAAAATGTCATTCAGCAAATTCTGAGTGACCATAATAGCAAGGCTAGTGCTCAGAATCACAGGTACAAGCTTGATGAGGCCTGGATCCTACCCCAAGGAAGTATGTGACCCGTATTAAAACTGCAATATTGGCTAGCAGAAAACAATTCCTGGCCGTAAAAAGAGAAACAAATGATGTGTTTTATGAGGGTTTTGTCTCTAAACTAAGCCTCAGAATTGGCTATGGATCCTTGCACAATTTATCATTGATTATATTAATCCCTCTTCAACATTGTCTTCTGTGGTTTCTGATCGCAGAAAAAAAAAAATTAGTACTGAAGTGGAAGTAATCCTCATCAGTCCATGATGTAGATCCTCTCCAAGAGTTTGATTTTAATTACTAATTAAACACCTTCTAGCTAATTTAGGAAAATATTAAATGTAATTTCAGAAAAGCAAACATGAAATTATCAAATAATCCATTTTCTGTATCAACAGATACAGATATTTCTGTATACTGCATAGAATTACCAATTCCACCTCTAGGTGGACTGTCCAAAAATCAAAAGTAGGGTCTCAGATATTTGTACATTGTTCATAGCAGCATTATTCACAGTAGCCAAAAGGTTGGAAACAACTCAAAAATGCCTTTTGATGGATGATAGGATAAGCAAAATACGGCTTTGGGGCACCTGGCTGGCTCAGTCAGTGGAGCATACGACTCTTGATCTCAGGGCTATGAGTTTGAGCCCCATGTTGGGTGTAGAGATTACTTAAAAAAATTAAAATCTTTTTTAAAATGTGGTTTATATATACAGTAGAGTGTCATTCAGTCCTAGAAATGATGTTCTAACACATGCTACAGTGTGTATGAACCTTGAAGACATTATGCTCAGTGAAATAAGCCAGGCACAAAGGACAAATTCATAGCATTCCACTTTTGAGGTATCTAGAATAGTCAAATTCATTGACACAAAAAGTAGAATGATGGTTGTTGGGGAATGGAGAGTTTTTGTTTAATGAGTTCAGAGTTTTGGTTTGGGAAGATGAAAAGAGTTCTGGAGATAGTAGTAAAGATTGCACAAACTGTGTCCATATACTTAATGGCCTTAAAAATGGTTAAAATGATAAATTTTGACTATATCCACAATAAAAAATTACATTCTAAATTCAATTTGCTAATATTTTATTTAAGATTTTTGCAAAAGACATATAGTGAGAGATAAAAGCAAAGTGAAGATCAGGCTATTTCTGAGGTATTAGAATGTCCCTTCCCCGTGCCTGGCTAGGTAGTAAGAGGTTTGTTTTTATTAGGAGTTCCTCCTCTCTTCTTATGACAGACGGTGGTAGGAGTGGAGGGGATTTGAGGGCGGGCCTCTGGTCTGCTGGATTGGGGGCTCCACGTGGGACTCTGTTGAGTCTGTCTGCACGAGCCCCAGAGAGTCAGTGTGGCATGGAGACCTGGGACCAGGCTGACCTGATGCCACTGGACTGTAATTTTCCGAAGCACAAAATCCACAGGTGCCCACAGAGGCCGAACTGCTTCCCAGTCCCACAGGCGAGCCCTGTGAGCAGTCGACAGTCTTTCATGGCACTGCCGATGCCCCGACAGCTCTGACAGCTCCAGGTGGCACTCGGGGTGAAAGCAGGAGAAGTTAACGTGATCTTCACCAGATTCTAGGTCACTTCTTAGATCATGTACATTGTTGTTTGTTTTTTTTTTTTTCTTTCAATCATAGCACTACCATGATACATCCATCCCAGAACCATTCCTCTGAAAAGTGATGGCCTTCAGTCCTGTTTTAGGCAAAGTTAGTAGATAAGGGAAGTTCCAGCTTTGAGGTGGACAGAAGTATACACTTCGAGATGGGTGTGTTGTAGACACAGTGAGGAAGCGGTGACCCACGCACGTGGGGTATCCTTCCTAAGCGTTCTCTCTGTGGGACGAAGAATTTACTAGTGGTGACAGTACTGGCTCATCTCTCCGCCCACATAACCAGACTCACAGTGTGCTGACCCAGCAGTGATTTTCTCCCCGTTTGTGAGGAAGCAGTTCCTCCTACCCTTCCTCAGGTGGATGCCACAAGTAACCTGAGGACTCTAGTTCGGAGCCCTTACAGCTGAATAAGCAGTTGATTAGACGTTGGGAGTTGTAACAACCCTTGATTTTTTTTTTTTTTTTTAATGGCTTAGAATACATTTTCTGGCCCCTAGAAGATCTTTTACATTCCTCTTTCCCTAGGCTGAATGTTTAAGTGTTCCAGCAGGTGGCTGAGCTGTTGACTCCCTGTAATCCTTCTCCATTGCCTCCAGCATTAAATCCATTTCCTCTTTAACTCTTTATTTTTAATTTGGTAAAACCCTTTAAAGGCTGATTTCAGCCTGTTCTTTTCCATCTTGGTTTCGATGGCAAACCTTCATCAGAGTCCTTTAAATTTATATCCGACCATCTCCATTTCTTTGCTGATGGCATGGTACCCTGATATGCCATATTCTTTTTTTCTTTTCTTTTTTTTTTTTTCTACCAGTTAGCTTCAACACCTATTTATTGAGCACTTAACTATATGCCAAAGTACTTGAGCCAGTTAAAATCTAACTCTGTAAAGTGTTAAACAACATTACTGGAAATGTTTCTCGTCTTCTTGAAGACATTAAGGCAGTCATTGTCACTAATCACTCATTTCCATCATTTACCTTTCGCCCTTTAGCTTTCCATGTGTATGTCTTTCTGCATGGTGCATCGAGCAGGCCTGAGCGTGAACTGAGCTTTGCACTTCCTCACCGCTCCGTGACCTCAGGCAAGACAGTTAAGCTCTCTGGATCTTGTGTTTTCGTCTAGTAAAGGGCGGATTTAGTGAGATGCCCCGTACTGCACTCCACAAGTATGGATGAGCCTGTGGGTGTTAGTTGTGGTCCCTCTGCCTCCATTTATTTCTCTGACTTCTGCTTACCTCCTCTGATAGACTAGTATGATTGATCACAGGGTTTCCCCTCTTGCTTTTGGTGAAGACAAAGAAGAAAGTTAGAAAACAGTTGTCAATGAATGGAAAATCCATTCTGAGGGAAAGTGATCAATCAGAATGTGGATGTGTTCACTTTTCCTAAATGATGTTAACTGAAAAATTATGAATACAAGTAATACAAGAACCATTAGACTGTTTGAGGCTCTTTAACAGTGAAATTGTGAACGTGTCTCCTAAAATGCAGTCTTTAAAGGGGAAAGTAGTGTGATCTTGTCAATACTGACCAGCACTGAAAACTCCCTGTTGGTTTCCAGATCTGAGTTTTTACTGTCTCCTTTAACTTGCTCACTGAATTCATTATTGGAGAAAAACCAGTCGTGCTGAATATTGTAGAATAGTTCAAGTGTCTCTACATTCCTAATGCCCTTCCTCACCTGTTTTAGCATCTCCCTATATTCCTTCCAGTGTGCTTTGCTTCTTCTAAGTATCATATATTCTTTTCCTTTTTTTCCATTTCCTTATTTGTTTCTGTTGTTTGGACTTTAGTGACCCTTCCTCCAAGTTGGAGGAAATGTTACTGCTAATCTAGTCTCCATCTTCTGACTTAGGCTTTTCCCTTTAGGTTACCCTGAATATTCTGTTTCAGGCCACAAGAATGCTACATCATTGGAGGACACCAAGCCCATTTACCCTACATCTATGGTTTTCCACCCTCAGCGTGCATCAGCATTTCATGGGAACGGTGCCAGTGCTCCACTCCTGGATGCCCCCACCAGAAAGTTGGGAATGTGGGCCCAAGGAGCATTTTTAAAGACCTGCCCCATGATGCTCCTGCACAGATTGAGAACCCCTGCTACTGATGGCAAAATATAGTAATTCCCACATCTAATACTATATTGTCCTGTATCTCCTGGTTCATAATTCTTTGGTTTAATCAGGCTGATCTGACATAGGTTTTAGGAAATTATCATTGACTGGAGTTTAGTTAAAGTTACATAGTTTCATCAGTTGCTACTTTTTATCTCAAAATAGTATTTTTCTTTTTAAGTCTCCTCATTCCTTTTTCATACCTAGTATTTTTAGGTTGGTTCTTTCTGAAAGTTAATTATTACACAGGGTGATTTTAATTGAAGAAACCACCACTTATGGTCCTTTTTCTGTTGACTTTCAAAATGCTTCCTAATTTTGTGTACTCTGTTTTTTAACTAGTTCATTTCACAGTTTGTCATTCATCTGCCTTGAGTACATTTCTAGCATTCATGAGTTATTTAGTGGTTTCAGGGAAATAATTTGAATGCTTCATGGACTAAAATGGCTTTTATACAGCCTCCATTCTTAAGTATACTTTTGCTCTTTAAAGAATGAGTAGTTTGGAGTATGGTTTTCTCAGTGCTAATACTGTGCCAGTAGCTACTTGGTACAAAGTTTTGGAGCCCGCTCAGCCAGCGAGCATGGCTCCAGCTCATATTAAATAGCTTGGATGCAACTGGTCATGCCTGGAATGGGAGGAGAGTGCCTGATTCATTCTTAGGAGAGAATGTCGGAGATGCAAAAGAAACCCAACTTATGGAAAACCTTAATTATTCACCTGATAAGTTTTTTATTTAAGTTGGGTTTTTGTTTTTTGATTTTTGGGGGTTTTTTGTTCTTGTTTTATCAGGAAAATAGTTGAATGAAGAGGGTTGAGGAAAGCTATTGTGACCATAGAGTTGGCCATGGCCAGTGTGCGGTAGCAAAACTAGGAGCCAGAGGGGCAGTGAGGCGGATGGAGTAGTCAAGATCTAGAATAATCATTGTGAAAATCAGGCGAATCGAGAGAACAATGCAGAGACCAGGAGGAGGAGGCATTAATAAACTAGATGTGAGTGTGCAGGGTGGTGGTGCATCTGTCCCTTCCCATTGCCAAGTGATGGAAGACATGACCCCCAGAGGCCTGTGACCCTGTGGATCTCTACCCGTAGTCAGTGTCCTGCCACACACAGTGGCAGCAGGCCAGGGAGGGGATACCTTAATGACACTGTTGAGAAAGCAGAAGACCTGCAGACCAGGTTTATTCATTTATCAGATGCTACCCATGAGTCACAAACCCAAGGGCCATGCTGGGGCCTAGGCACAGAGGCGTCCTCCTCCTCAGGGCAGTCCGCTCCTTACAGTCCAATGTGACAAGTGCTGGAGAGCTCCACAAGAGATACCACCTCCAGGTTGGGGTGATCAGGGAGACCCCATGTCAAGGCCATGGCTGGAAGCACTGCTCAGGCCCTCTCACAGGATGCTACATGCACAGGTGCTGGGTAATCTGAGCCGCGCTCTCAAACTCCCCCAGTGCAGCCCACAATAAGAGACACGTTTTACCTGGCGGCCCAGGGTGCTGGTGTGCAGTGGTCTCCAGTTTCTCCTGTCTTGTCTAAATAAATGAATACTGATTGGTATCCACAAAATTGATTTTGTATCCCAGAGCTTGAAAAGCACTGTTGTGTAGACAGGGAAGGGTAACACAGCACCCACCCGGCTGGCCACCCCTACACAAAGAACCCCAGAGCTTATGAGGTGCAGAGTAGCCATAGTGAAATGGTTAGAAGAAAGGGGCCTTCTAATCTAGACCCCACGTGGACAACATTTGCTGCAGCAGCTGGAATGGGAAAGAGCCTGCCTCAGGCTTTAGGATTTGGGAATAACTGGCAGGTTTGCCTGGCTTGAGCAAGTGGCTAATCTTTGCAGCACATTGCTGTGGTTTCCAGCACATTTATGGAAAGTGTGGTGCTGGTCACCAGGGATAGTCTGGCCTTCCCTCCCATTTGCTGTGCTACTTGTATTGCCTTTGGGCTCCAAAGGCTGGGCCGGCAGAACCTAATGACTAGAATTTATGGTCGGGCACTGGGGCAGGGGATAGCCAGTGTATCCACAACATAGCTGAGCACTGGGGATGGGCAGGACAGGGAAGATGTGCTTGTGCAGCAGAAATTATTCTTAATGATAGCAGTTCTAATATTTCAGTTTGATTACATCGAATGTGCATGACGAAGAGGCTCAGTGTCTTAAATGGCTATTTACTGGGTCTGTCCTAATACAGTGTACAAAAATAAAGCACCCCCAAGCACAGCATTCAAGGGTCTCAGTGGTGAGTAAAAATGAGCTTGCACATGATCTCTGAATCCCAAAGCCGGAGCAGCAGGTGGTGCCTGGGCACATCTTACCAGCAGTGGGGGGCCTGACCTGTGTGCTGATCCTCAGGGACCTGACTGGAAGAATCTAGGTGGGCTGGGAGTCACGGGGCAACAAGTGTTGATAGATTCTAAAGATCATTTGCACCCTCCTGCAGGGTACCAGGCAGGACAAGATTCCCCCTGACTGATGTGGAGCGAGAAAGATGCGGCTGTGGTCTGCAGGGGAGGGGAGGAACTCTTTTGGTACATGGAGGTCGGCTGGAATTGGGAGTTGAGGTACCATTGCCCTTAAACACGGGTCTCCTAAGGAGGATTGTGTGATGGGTTGCTCTTTGAAACAGTGGGGTATAATTAGCTTGAAAGTAAGTACGAAGCTCTAAAGACAGATTTGTGGGTAGAGAGATTTGGGAGCAGCCTGCCATGGAAGACAAAGGAAGGCATCCGGCAGAGAAAGCAGAGCCCACTTCAGCACTTCAGAACACAACGTGCAACACCTGGCCCTCTCCAGTTGGAGAGTGTTCCTTCACCTTGAGAAGCCACGGGGGCCTTTGCCGTGGAAGCCCACTCTGTTGGGGTGGGGATGGCAGTGTCCAGGCACTTTTCAGTGGCATTTGGGTGGAGCCCCTGCCTGGCAAGTTCCTCCTGGAGGGGTTGGGCTGATGAATACCAGAGCTCTGTCTGAATGTGGCGATTGATTATAAGCATTTTCATCCTAATTCCCCACTGAGCAGTTGCTTGTTGGTTTATGTATGGCCTCTTGAAGCTAATCGTTAGTTAGGTGATTTTATTTTTAGGGCCAGGTCTAAAACGTGGCTGTGAATAAATTCTTTCTTGATCTCAGGCAAAAAGAATGACTTTGATACTGAGCAATGGGAAGAAAACTTGCAGCCAGTTCTGCTATAATGCAACATACGCATCCCTAAAAATTGCCACACTATGCAAAATCATGCACTAAACAGCACCAGGCTTATGTGGGAAATGGAGAAGGAAACTTTGTCATTGGCATATTTAACAATAAGATAGGACCCTAATAAAAGTGGTGCTACAATTTGACATATTAAATGGTTAAGAAAGCCATAAATACTGCAATAGATGTAGCACTGTATCATGAAGAAGGTGCGTAGTCTTATGCTGGAAGTGGGTGTGGGAAGGGTCAGCGCATCGGTTACTGTAAAGCAGTGAAAGGGGGATCTGAAAGCACATGGAAGGCAGCGGTGGCTATTGGAGGCACGGGTTTTGTGTATTCCTGCCCACCCAGAGTCCCCGGCGTGCGGTTGTGCATGCACCAGCCTTCTCCAGACAAAATCAGGCATGATACACGAAATCTGCAGTGTGCTCGAAACTGTTCCTAATCTACCCATCCTGTTGAAGCAGAACTTTATAGCAGCACTGACCATATTTTACTGTCTTTTATGAAGACAGCTAAGAATAAGCATACATAGCCTTAAATCCAGAGATCCCTACGGACAGGGACCTGTATTTGAAGGAGTTTGGGCAGACACTTTTATAATTATTTACAAAGAATTGATTCATTTAACATGTTATGGGAGGAAAAGGATATAATGTTTAAAGCCTCCCTTCCACGTTCATTTGAAAAGTTTTCTGTTAATTCAGTTTGCAGATTATATAATCTGAATAAAGTGGTAGGCTTCTGTATGGTTAAATAGGATTAGGTTCAGTAGGTATGGGGGACAATGTGTTGAAATGTTAAACTCTGTAAAGGTGTGTTAATGATTCTATAGACACTGGGGCACCGAGGTGGCTCAGTCACTTGACCCTTTATTTCGGCTCAGGTCATGTTCTCATGGTTCATGGATTGAGCCCCAAATCAGGCTCTGTGCTGAACAGCACAGAGTCTGTTTGGGATTCTCTCTCCCCCTCTCTCTCTGCCCTTGCCCCTTTCCCTTTCATTCTCCCTCCCTCCCTCTTTCTCCCTCTCCCTCTCTCTCTGTCTCCCTCCCTCCCTCCCTCACCCCCCAAAATAAATAAACTTTGAAAAGTAATAATTCTGAGGCACCTGGGTGGCTCAGTGGTTAAGCATCTGCTTCAGCTCAGGTCATGATCTCGTGGTTCGTGAGTTCAAGCCCCACATTAGGCTCTATGCTGACAGCTCAGAGCCTGAAGCCTGCTTTGGATTTTGTGTCTCCCTCTCTCTCTGCCTCTCCCCTGCACACACTCTCTTTCTCAAAAATAAAAAAAAAATTCAAAAAACATTTTTTAAAAAGTAATAATTCTGTAGATACTGTAGTATTTGTTCTCTAACTTTAGACTAAAGTAACAGTCAGCAGGTTTTGAACTTTTCTTGCACCTGAACCCATACTTCCTTGAATTTGCCAACTTTTGATTAAACAACCATAAACTAAAATACACTTAGGGAAATACCAATAAATCTTTACCTATTTAAAAATAATATCCCAGAAGTTTTTTGTCTGGATTTTGGTTGCTGTAGTCTGTTTTCAAGTGGTTTTTACCCTGATATCAGTAAATTGTAAAAATTTACAAAATACCAAGAATATAAAAATTACCCATATCTCTATCACTAAGAGCCATTATTGACTTTTTTATGTATTTACATTTTTAGTAAACTCACATGTAAGCATTGTTGATTACACTATAATACCTTTTGATACGTTTAATTTTCATTTCTGTGCTGTGTAATTTTGGTTGTAACAAAGTAATAGAACACAAGCTTGAGAACAGATCTGCAGATACAACCCAACTTTCAGATGTCATGTGGTTTTTTTTTTGTTGTTTTTTTTTTATTATTTTTTTTTTATTTTTTAATATATGAAATTTACTGTCAAATTGGTTTCCATACAACACCCAGTGCTCATCCCAAAAGGTGCCCTCCTCAATACCCATCACCCACCCTGCCCTCCCTCCCACCCCCCATCAACCCTCAGTTTGTTCTCAGTTTTTAACAGTCTCTTATGCTTTGGCTCTCTCCCACTCTAACCTCTTTTTTTTTTTTCTTTCCTTCCTTCCCCTCCCCCATGGGTTTCTGTTATGTTTCTCAGGATCCACATAAGAGTGAAACCATATGGTATCTGTCTTTCTCTGTATGGCTTATTTCACTTAGCATCACACTCTCCAGTTCCATCCATGTTGCTACAAAAGGCCATATTTCATTTTTTCTCATTGCCACATAGTATTCCATTGTGTATATAAACCACAATTTCTTTATCCACTCATCAGTTGATGGACATTTAGGCTCTTTCCATAATTTGGCTATTGTTGAGAGTGCCGCTATAAACATTGGGGTACAGGTGCCCCTATGCATCAGTACTCCTGTATCCCTTGGATAAATTCCTAGCAGTGCTATTGCTGGGTCATAGGGTAGGTCTATTTTTAATTTTCTGAGAAACCTCCACACTGCTTTCCAGAGCGGCTGCACCAATTTGCATTCCCACCAACAGTGCAAGAGGGTTCCTGTTTCTCCACATCCTCTCCATCATCTATAGTCTCCTGATTTCTTCATTTTGGCCACTCTGACTGGCGTGAGGTGGTATCTGAGTGTGGTTTTGATTTGTATTTCCCTGATAAGGAGCGACGTTGAGCATCTTTTCATGTGCCTGTTGGCCATCCGGATGTCTTCTTTAGAGAAGTGTCTATTCATGTTTTCTGCCCATTTCTTCACTGGGTTATTTGTTTTTCGGGTGTGGAGTTTGATGAGCTCTTTATAGATTTTGGATACTAGCCCTTTGTCCGATGTGTCATTTGCAAATATCTTTTCCCATTCCGTTGGCTGCCTTTTAGTTTTGTTGGTTGTTTCCTTTGCTGTGCAGAAGCTTTTTATCTTCATAAGGTCCCAGTAATTCACTTTTGCTTTTAATTCCCTTGCCTTTGGGGATGTGCCGAGTAAGAGATTGCTACGGCTGAGGTCAGAGAGGTCTTTTCCTGCTTTCTCCTCTAAGGTTTTGATGGTTTCCTGTCTTACATGCAGGTCCTTTATCCATTTTGAGTTTATTTTTGTGAATGGTGTGAGAAAGTGGTCTAGTTTCAGCCTTCTGCATGTTGCTGTCCAGTTCTCCCAGCACCATTTGTTAAAGAGACTGTCTTTTTTCCATTGGATGTTCTTTCCTGCTTTGTCAAAGATGAGTTGGCCATACGTTTGTGGGTGTAGTTCTGGGGTTTCTATTCTATTCCATTGGTCTATGTGTCTGTTTTTATGCCAATACCATGCTGTCTTGATGATGACAGCTTTGTAGTAGAGGCTAAATTCTGGGATTGTGATGCCTCCTGCTTTGGTCTTCTTCTTCAAAATTACTTTGGCTATTCTGGGCCTTTTGTGGTTCCATATGAATTTTAGGATTGCTTGTTCTAGTTTCGAGAAGAATGCTGGTGCAATTTTGATTGGGATTGCATTGAATGTGTAGATAGCTTTGGGTAGTATTGACATTTTGACAATATTTATTCTTCCAATCCATGAGCATGGAATGTCTTTCCATTTCTTTATATCTTCTTCAATTACCTGCATAAGCTTTCTATAGTTTTCAGCATACAGATCTTTTACATCTTTGGTTAGATTTATTCCTAGGTATTTTATGCTTCTTGGTGCAATTGTGAATGGGATCAGTTTCTTCATTTGTCTTTCTGTTGCTTCATTGTTAGTGTATAAGAATGCAACTGATTTCTGCACATTGATTTTGTATCCTGCAACTTTGCTGAATTCATGTATCAGTTCTAGCAGACTTTTGGTGGAGTCTATCGGATTTTCCATGTATAATATCATGTCATCTGCAAAAAGCGAAAGCTTGACTTCATCTTTGCCAATTTTGATGCCTTTGATTTCCTTTTGTTGTCTGATTGCTGATGCTAGAACTTCCAGCACTATATTGAACAACAGCGGTGACAGTGGGCATCCGTGTCGTGTTCCTGATCTCAGGGAAAAAGCTCTCAGTTTTTCCCCGTTGAGGATGATGTTAGCTGTGGGCTTTTCATAAATGGCCTTTATGATCTTTAAGTATGTTCCTTCTATCCCGACTTTCTCAAGGGTTTTTATTAAGAAAGGGTGCTGGATTTTGTCAAAGGCCTTTTCTGCATCGATTGACAGGATCATATGGTTCTTCTCTTTTTTTTTTGTTAATGTGATGTATCACGTTGATCGATTTGCGAATGTTGAACCAGCCCTGCATCCCAGGAATGAATCCCACTTGATCATGGTGAATAATTCTTTTTATATGCTGTTGAATTCGATTTGCTAGTATCTTATTAAGAATATTTGCATCCATATTCATCAGGGATATTGGCCTGTAGTTCTCTTTTTTTACTGGGTCTCTGTCTGGTTTAGGAATCAAAGTAATACTGGCTTCATAGAATGAGTCTGGAAGTTTTCCTTCCCTTTCTATTTCTTGGAATAGCTTGAGAAGGATAGGTATTATCTCTGCTTTAAATGTCTGGTAGAACTCCCCTGGGAAGCCATCTGGTCCTGGACTCTTATTTGTTGGGAGATTTTTGATAACCGATTCAATTTCTTCGCTGGTTATGGGTCTGTTCAAGCTTTCTATTTCCTCCTGATTGAGTTTTGGAAGAGTGTGGGTGTTTAGAAATTTGTCCATTTCTTCCAGGTTGTCCAATTTGCTGGCATATAATTTTTCATAGTATTCCCTGATAATTGTTTGTATCTCTGAGGGATTGGTTGTAATCATTCCATTTTCATTCATGATTTTATCTATTTGGGTCATCTCCCTTTTCTTTTTGAGAAGCCTGGCTAGAGGTTTGTCAATTTTGTTTATTTTTTCAAAAAACCAACTCTTGGTTTCGTTGATCTGCTCTACAGTTTTTTTAGATTCTATATTGTTTATTTCTGCTCTGATCTTTATTATTTCTCTTCTTCTGCTGGGTTTAGGCTGCCTTTGCTGTTCTGCTTCTATTTCCTTTAGGTGTGCTGTTAGGTTTTGTATTTGGGATTTTTCTTGTTTCTTGAGATGGGCCTGGATTGCAATGTATTTTCCTCTCAGGACTGCCTTCGCTGCATCCCAAAGCGTTTGGATTGTTGTATTTTCATTTTCGTTTGTTTCCATATATATTTTAATTTCTTCTCTAATTGCCTGGTTGACCCACTCATTCGTTAGTAGGGTGTTCTTTAACCTCCATGCTTTTGGAGGTTTTCCAGACTTTTTCCTGTGGTTGATTTCAAGCTTCATAGCATTGTGGTCTGAAAGTATGCATGGTATAATTTCAATTCTTGTAAACTTATGAAGGGCTGTTTTGTGACCCAGTATATGATCTATCTTGGAGAATGTTCCATGTGCACTCGAGAAGAAAGTATATTCTGTTGCTTTGGGATGCAGAGTTCTAAATATATCTGTCAAGTCCATCTGATCCAATGTATCATTCAGGGCCCTTGTTTCTTTATTGACTGTGTGTCTAGATGATCTATCCATTTCTGTAAGTGGGGTGTTAAAGTCCCCTGCAATGACCACATTCTTATCAATAAGGTTGCTTATGTTTATGAGTAATTGTTTTATATATCTGGGGGCTCGGGTATTTGGCGCATAGACATTTATAATAGTTAGCTCTTCCTGGTGGATAGACCCTGTGATTATTATATAATGCCCTTCTTCATCTCTTGTTACAGCCTTTAATTTAAAGTCTAGTTTGTCTGATATAAGTATGGCTACTCCAGCTTTCTTTTGGCTTCCAGGAGCATGATAAATAGTTCTCCATCCCCTCACTCTCAATCTAAAGGTGTCCTCAGATCTAAAATGAGTCTCTTGTAGACAGCAAATAGATGGGTCTTGTTTTTTTATCCATTCTGATACCCTATGTCTTTTAGTTGGCGCATTTAATCCATTTACATTCAGTGTTATTATAGAAAGATATGGGTTTAGAGTCATTGTGATGTCTGTATGTTTTATGTTTGTAGTGATGTCTCTGGTACTTTGTCTCACAGGATCCCCCTTAGGATCTCTTGTAGGGCTGGTTTCGTGGTGACAAATTCCTTCAGTTTTTGTTTGTTTGGGAAGACCTTTATCTCTCCTTCTATTCTAAATGACAGACTTGCTGGATAAAGGATTCTCGGCTGCATATTTTTTCTGTTTAGCACACTGTAGATATCGTGCCAAGCCTTTCTGGCCTGCCAAGTTTCAAAGGAGAGATCAGTCACGAGTCTTATAGGTCTCCCTTTATATGTGAGGGCACGTTTATCCCTTGCTGCTTTCAGAATTTTCTCTTTATCCTTGTATTTTGCCAGTTTCACTATGATATGTCGTGCAGAAGATCGATTCAAGTTACGTCTGAAGGGAGTTCTCTGTGCCTCTTGGATTTCAGTGCCTTTTTCCTTCCCCAGTTCAGGGAAGTTCTCAGCTATAATTTGTTCAAGTACCCCTTCAGCACCTTTCCCTCTCTCTTCCTCCTCTGGGATACCAATTATGCGTATATTATTTTTTTTTAGTGTATCACTTAGTTCTCTAATTTTCCCCTCATACTCCTGGATTTTTTTATCTCTCTTTCTTTCAGCTTCCTCTTTCTCCATAACTTTATCTTCTAGTTCACCTATTCTCTCCTCTGCCTCTTCAAGCCGAGCCATTGTGGTTTCCATTTTGTTTTGCATTTCGTTTAAAGCGTTTTTCAGCTCCTCGTGACTGTTCCTTAGTCCCTCGATCTTTATGGCAAGAGATTCTCTGCTGTCCTGTATACTGTTTTCAAGCCCAGCGATTAATTTTATGACTATTATTCTAAATTCACTTTCTGTTATATTATTTAAATCCTTTTTGATCAGTTCATTAGCTGTTGTTATTTCCTGGAGATTCTTCTGAGGGGAATTCTTCCGTTTGGTCATTTTGGAGAGTCCCTGGCGTGGTGAGGACCTGCAGGGCACTTCCCCTGTGCTGTGGTGTATAACTGGAGTTAGTGGGCGGGGCCGCAGTCCGACCCGATGTCTGCCCCCAGCCCACTGCTGGGGCCACAGTCAGACTGGTGTGTGCCTTCTCTTCCCCTCTCCTAGGGGCGGGATTCACTGTGGGGTGGCGTGTCCCGTCTGGGCTACTTGCACACTGCCAGGCTTGTGTTGCTGGGGATCTGGCGTATTAGCTGGGGTGGGTAGGCAAGGTGCACGGGGGGTGGAGGGGCAGGCTTAGCTCACTTCTCCTTAGGTGATCCACTCCAGGAGGAGCCCTGTGGCAGCGGGAGGGAGTCAGATCCGCTGCCGGAGGTTTGGCTCCGCAGAAGCACAGAGTTGGGTGTTTGCGCGGAGCGAGCAAGTTCCCTGGCAGGAACTGGTTGCCTTTGGGATTTTGGCTGGGGGATGGGCGGGGGAGATGGCGCTGGCGCCTTTGTTCCCCGCCAAGCTGAGCTCTGCCGTCCGGGGGCTCAGCAGCTCTCCCTCCCTTTGTCCTCCAGCCTTCCCGCTTTCCGAGCAGAGCTGTTAACTTATGACCTCCCAGACGCTAAGTCGCGCTTGCTGTCGGAACACAGTCTGTCCGGCCCCTCCGCTTTCGCCAGCCAGACTCAGGGGCTCTGCTTGGCCGGCGAGCCGCCCCTCCGCCCCGGCTCCCTCCCGCCAGTCCGTGGAGCGCGCACCGCCTCGCCGCCCTTCCTACCTTCTTCCGTGGGCCTCTAGTCTGCGCTTGACTCCTGAGACTCCCTTCTGCTAATCCTCTGGCGGTTTTCTGGGTTCTTTAGGCAGGTGTAGGTGGAATCTAAGTGATCGGCCGGACGCGCTGTGAGCCCCGCGTCCTCCTACGCCGCCATCTTCCGCCAGATGTCATGTGGTTTTAATTAGAGTTAGGTTAAAAGCTTGGCATATGTAACATATAATGTAAACAGTAGCTGCTGTGAAACACTTACTGACCTGTATGTTAACAGTCTTCATAAACATCCTGATAGTGGCTGCTTTCTATGTGTCAGGTGCACATGTCCCATTGGTCATTTAACCATTTCCTTACTCTTACAATTACGGCTCTTTCCAGTTTCTCCATTTTAAAGATAAAATTATTTGAATACCTTTTATATGTGAAAATATCCCATATAATTTCTTTTCTGTTAGAGTGTAATTCTAAAAATGGAATTACAAGGACAAAGGTTGATGGACACATCTTACAGAATTGCTCTCTAGAAAGGTATCCATATATGTATGTGTGCTCTTCACCAGCCCTGATTTAATTGCCATATTTTAAGATTCCTAATTTATAGGTAGAAAAGATTATTTCATTTTTTATTTGGGAGATCAGTTTTTCATGTTTTGGTGTTTTCATTCCATTGAAAGCATTTTTCTGTGCTCATCTTGTGTGTGTGTATGTATCTGTGTTTCATTTTCAGTAAAGACATAAAATGACTGTTCCAAGAAAATTACTCGGTTTTTGATTACCACTTATTGAATGATCTTTACCAATCCTGTTTATTTGTAATACACAGATTGTCATCCTAGGAGCTAGTCCTTGGTTAATTCTAGTTGGTCATTTTCCCCTAGAGTAGAATCATGCCCTTAATAGTTATGAATATACAACTAGCAAGGTACGTATCGCTCATTATTCTCTTCCAAAATTTCTTAGCTTGTCTTCCCGCCAAATCTTAGTCACCGGGGTTGCAATTGGAAGTCTATTAGAATTGAAATTGAGAAAGATAGCTTT
The DNA here is from genome assembly GCF_023721935.1 of Panthera uncia. Classification (NCBI taxonomy): domain Eukaryota; kingdom Metazoa; phylum Chordata; class Mammalia; order Carnivora; family Felidae; genus Panthera; species Panthera uncia. Next base: position 93,034 of record NW_026057891.1, read on the forward strand.
GCAGTATTTAATGTTAATAAAATGGGACCATGGTGTCCCAAGAAATAAGTAAAATTGGTGTGTGGTTTTGTGTCATCATGTCAAGTTCTGACATCAGAGTTAAATTATCCTCTTTGCAAAATGAACTTGGTAGATTTCCTTCTTTCCTCGGAACTTTGAAACTGTTTTCTTTTGTACTCAGCTGCTCCTACCTTGCCTAGCCCCAAATAACTTTACTTGTATCTTTCCTTCCTTATTTTTTCTCTTTGTTTCTGTTGTAGCTGAGCTCAGTCTTGAGAATTCATATTTTTCCAGAAAGATGTCAATTTCTTGAAGATACTCTAATGTATTTATGTAGTGTATACACAGTGGTTTTTATTCATTCTGGTTAGGTTGATGTGAACTCAGGGGAGAGTTGGGGGGGGGTGGGATTAGCCAATTACTACCTCCTTTTAGTTAATTAAACTTGATATATAGTCTGTGTAGGTTCACTTTTACCCACATGTTTATCAGTTCTTTTGTGTATATATCCAAGCTTCTTTCTGCTAGCATTTTCCCTGAAGAACTTCCTTTAGCATTTCTTATAGTGTGGGTCGGCTGGCTACAGATTTTCTCAGCTTTTGTCTAGAAAAGTTTTTATTTCTCCTGTTTCTGAAAGACAGATATGGTGCATGTGTGCTGTAAGCTTTTTATTTCTTACTTCATGCACTTTAAAGATGCCATCCCTTTCCTGCTTTTTTCTTTCTGTCTGCTTTGAAGATTTTCTTTTATCACTAGCATTTGCAGATTGATTATTATGTGCCTTACTGTGGTTTTCTGTTTATCTTGATTGGTATTTGTTAAGCTTCTTGGGTCTGTAAGCTTCTGGTTTTCATCGAATATGGAAAACTTTGAGCCATTATTTCTGCAAATGTTTTTACACACTTGCACACACCCTTTCTTGGACTCAAATTATGCATATGCTAGATGCTCTGATAGCCCACACCCAGGCTCTACTCTGTTTTTTCTTTTCTCTCTGTGTTTCATTTTGGATAGAATCTGTTGGTCTTCAAGTTCTCTGATCTTTCTTTTTTTCCCCCTCTGATCTTATCTTGCACAGCATCTAATCTGTTAAACATACCTAATGAAATTCATATGTTTGTGTTATCTTTTAAATTTTTAAAAAATATTTTTTAATGTTTATTTTTGAGAGAGAGAGAGAGTGTGAGTGGGGGGAGGGGTAGAGAGAGGGGTGACACAGAATCCGAAGCAGGCTCCAGGCTCCAAGCTGTTGTCAGCACAGAGCCCGATGCAGGACTTGAACTCATGAACTGTGAGATCATGACCTGAGCTGAAGTTGGTTGCTTAACCGAGTGAACCACCCAGGCACTCCTGTCTTTTAAATTCTTGAGCACACTGAGGTTGTTTATAAGTTTTGGAAATGTCCTTTTCTCTTATTTCATCATCTTTTATTTTTAGATCTCTTTCTATTAACTGATTTAGTCTTGGTCATCGGTCCGATTTTTCTATTTCTTAGCATATCTAGTAATTTTTTTGGCTGTTACACACTGGGACTTCTACATTTTGGGGCGCTGGATTTTCTTGTCCACTTTTTTAAGTGTTAGGTTTGTTCTGACAGCCAATTTTTACTTGCAAATCTGATCCTTCGAAGGCTTATTTTTAAGTGTTGTTAGTGCAGTTCTAGAGCTAGAGTACTTCCACTACTAACATGTGCCTGTTCCAGGGTCTCGACCCAGTGTCCCTCTCCACTCTGGCTGGGGATTACACCAGCCCTGTGTGTGCTCTGGCAGTTACATGTTCATAGGTAATTTTTTCCTCAAAAGTTGTTGGTCTGCCAACCTTGTGGAGTTTCACCTCATGCATACTGAGATTGGTGTTCAGCAAGGACTCAAGAGGATCCATAAGCAGTTCTGGAACTTTCTGTGTAGCTCCCTCCTTTAAAGTACCCTGCCCCACAAATTAAAGCCTTCTGGGCTCCTCCTGATTTTAGCACTTTTGCTGAGCTGCACGCAGTGTCCCTGTACCTACCGTGTGGAAATAGCCTCCAGGCAGAAAGTCTGGTTCCCAGCTTTCACACTGGGAACGTGGTCCTGCACTGTCTGTTGTCCAGCTTCTGAAATAGTTGTTTGGTAGATTTTGTTCAGTTTTCTACTCCTCGCTGGCAAGTAACGAAATGCAGCTACTGTTTCTCTCTTAAGTTTAGAAGCAGAAGGCACATTTCGTTTTTAGAGAGACATGCTTTTTGAAGCAGTGAATTCTAACAGGTTAACAAATACATGTTTGAGGGTATTCTTTTTACTCTCGAGCATGTTAAAAGAAAACCATTTATTAGGAGAGGCACTAAAGTGGGTTTTTTCCTGGCTTTTATGCCAATAAATCCTAGGAAGGCATTTAGTAGTCTCTGAATCCAAATCCTTAAGGAACTGTCCACTCAGAACATTTGCTCTGCTTTTTCGTCAGAGCTGTGGGTCCAGGGAGTCACAGAGAATTTTCACACAGTTTATGTGTGGAGGATATTTTTTCCTGAATCTCGGTGTTTACCTTTTTTAGATTGGTCATTAGCAGTTGATTTTGCTCTAAAGGATAGCACCTGCTGTCCCGAGGTTGGCACCAGGTGATCAGCTAGCTGTGTGACGCTGGACAGGCCACTTACTTTCTCGTCCCTGAGTGAAGGGCACTGGACTGGTGGGACTTGAAGGTCCCTTACCTTCATTTATTCAGTAAATATGAAGTGTTCCAAACCCTGGGATTACATTAGTGAATGAGACACATAGAGACCCTGCTCTCACAGAGCTTAGTGGAGTACAGTGACAATATATACAATAAATAAAAAATCAAATGAGGAAGAAATACCTTTGGTGAGGAGGGCTATGGGAAAAACAAGCCAGGGTGAAGTGAATTGTGATGGGAGGGCCCGCATTAGGGGGAGGGGCTTCTCCACAAAGGCTTGTCGGCAGAGATGACATTTTGAGCTGCCGTTCAGATGAGCAGAAGGAACCAGCCATTTGAAGCTCTAGGGCAAGAACATTCTAGGCAGAGGGAAGAGCAAGTACAAAGGCCCTGGCCAGTGAAAGAATGCCATGGCTAGCTTGTCATGAGTGAGGGGCTAAGGGTTATAAATGACAGATGGGGGTGAGGTAGGGGTCAGGACCTAGCTCAGTGCTGGCAGCCTGTGATTCTGAGATGCAGTCCCACTGTGAACACTTCTCTACCCAAATACAGCACAGTCACATGGCCCTGTAGGTAGATAAGAATGGGTCCCAGGAGTCTTACTGGGTGGGCGTGATACTTGAGGCCCTAGCAGGATCACAGAGTCTGAAATCAGCATGGACTGTAAAGTGAGCCAATGCAGTTTTAACAGGGAGATGAAGGCCAAGTTCAACAATCCTGGTCAGCATGAGCCAACATGAATCCATTTCCACATTTGCAGAACCACGGATAGCTCCATAAGACTTACTGCTTCAAAGAAAGGAAAATGGGCTTTTTGTGAAGCTCACATATAAAGGCTACATAGACCCCATAGCCTAGAAATCCTGCTTCTGTGGGAAGAAGCCACCAGGAAATCTGCCTATAGAGGTAAGGAATACGTGTCTTTTAAATAGGGAAAGAAAAGAGACTGAGAGAGCAGTTCAGGGGTGGAGGGGGCTGATCCAAAGTCAGCAGGCTTTGTCCTGGCGGAAGGCAGCTAGCCAGCCTTCAACAGGCCTTCCCCTGTGTTGTTGGGTCTTTCTTGTTGTGTTCTGATACAGCACCAATTAATTCAGCTCAGGTTAGTAATTCTCAAAGATCCAGACAGCTCTCACCTGTTGTTACTAGCACACTGGCATGTGTATTCTGCAAGAACGCTGTCCTCCTGGGCAGGCTGGAGCCTCCACTCATTTCGATTTTGTCAGATCACCCTTCACCCTGAGTCAGGTGGCCTCCAGCTTTCCTCTCTGCAAAGTATTGCTTCTCATGTGCTCTCTGTTTAGGCAGGGAGAGCATTGTCAGCCATCACATCCACATCAGGGCCCTCTCACCTGCAGCTGTATCTCTGTGTTCCTGAAAACAGCATTTTAACAAATGCATGTTTTCTATTTAACAACTTTGATCTGTCTCTCATTGTATCCTACAGTCTTTTTTTTTTTTTTTTTTACCCTTCATGCTCTAGTGACACAACTTGCCTGAGTTTATTAATGGCTTCTTATCTCCCCTCCATTGCCTCTTCTCTGTTCTCCTCCACCTCTCTGAGGCACATGCCACTGTTGACATGTCCTCATGGCCACGGCAGCCTCTCCTTCCTTTGAAGGAAGCCTCTTACAGCCTCCCTGCTTCCCTGCTGCCTCCTGGCCCTACATGTGTCTCCCCAGCAAGTTCGCTCCTCTCTCCTCCCTTTGGAGCTCCTACTTCTCTATCCAACCATCCTCTCTGGGCACCAGTTCCCAAGTACTTATCTCCACCCCGACTTTTTCTGCCCCCATTCCTGGACTCTGGAGCATCTGTACCCGAATAGTAACCATGGATAAAGCCAAGTTTCTCCCCTGTCCTCATCCCCCAGCTATGTCAGACTACCCTGTGGGTGCCCCATCTCCTACACACCCAGGCTTAATGGTTCAGAGTCACCTGTGATCCAGTTCCCTGTTACTCAGAAGTTATCTGGTCATGTGGCCTCTAGCTGCAGTGGAGTCTATAGAGGATGGAGGGGACAAGGAGGCAGCAAGTGTAGACCTGGTGAGACCATGATGGGCGTGAGGAGAGAGGGCAGTGCTGAGAAGAGCAGATTAGAGGGGTATCTGAGAGCACAAGAGATTGAAGAAGGTGTTTAAACACAGATGGGGAGGGTTCTGATAGAAGAGAGATTGAAAATTAAAACAAAGAGAAAGGATCCTTGCTAGCTTCCTCAGAAGGATTCAGCAACACCCAGTGCTGCTGGTAACAACAGCTAATCCAGTGATCTTTCAGTTGGAGATACTGGCCAGCATTGGAATGAGAGAGGCCAAGGTTTGCGTTGCAGCATTGTTTGTAATACCAAACAACCATTAAATATTTGTGTTTATTGCAGTGTGGATTGGTAAAAGTAGATTATAGAACATCCATTCAGTAGACTGTTGTGCAGCCTTAGAAAAGAACAAAACATCACCTGATGATAAGACAAGTTCTAAGATACTGTCGAATGAATAAACAAGATGTGACAAAATACTGTGTCTACTAAACTATCATTTGTGTCTTTTAATGGGGGTAGAAATATTTATATTCTTATTTGCCTGTGTATATATCAAGACACAGTGGAAGGAGACTGGGAAACCAAACATGGTAGCTAACCGGGGGGGGGGGGAGGGGGGGAGGGGGGGGGGGGGGGGGGGCGGTCCTGGGCAAATGGAGAGCATGAGTGGTGGGAGACCGTTTACGGTATATCTTTTTACAGTTGTAGATTCTTGAACCATGTGCATTTATTATAACCTCTTCCAAAATTTCAAAAAATTGAATTTTTTTTAAACACCTCAAAAGCATTTCAACCAATGAAAGTCCTGTTGTTTTACCAAGGGAGATTATTTGATTTCTCTAAATGTCCATTCCCAAGTCTTTTCTGGTAGTCCTGGCTTATTTTCTTTCATTGTGGAAGAAGTATTTCTGACCTATAATTCATGTTCTTCCCCTCAGAGAACTTCTGCCAGTGCTAATTTTATTAGTAAAGCTTGATACAGTTTTCCTACATTTCTTTCCCTTTCTCCACACCCTCCCCAAAGGCTCTATATATTCCTTACCAGGTGAGATAATATTCAGAAAATTCATATGAATAATTATTTACCTTTAATACTTGAATTCTTACCCTGACATAACTTGATAATTGTAGGAAAGCATTAAATGGAACTCTTGCCTTTGTTATAAGAAATATTAGGTTCAGGAGACCATATCTTTAAGACAGCAACGAAGTTGACGCTGAGAAGCTGACACAGGAGGAAAAATTAGCAGAACATTTTATGTGGCAGGAAAGAGAACTGTCTTGAAGTTCTATTTGGAAGGCTGTTTGGAAATGTAGAACTGGGGGCAGTGGGCAGATACTCACCTCCCAGGGCATCAGAAGAAAGACCTGAGAGTCTCAAGTGCCCCACAAGGGGGCGCTGGTCTGCAGTGGTGGCCACTGCAGCAGCCCTTGGTAGACCAGCTGAAACAGGTGGTCGCCTCGCGTTTCGTTTCAGTACAAGTCATCTTGCATTCAGAAAAAAGAAACTTCAACGGAATGGCAGGTAGCTTTGGCTGGAATAGTAAGATATTTTCTTTTTTCATCCCAACTTCTCAAGCCTGGAATAGGTACTCTTCATGAGACCCCCTTCTCTTTTAATCCCATTCTCCAGTAGTCTCAAATTCTGTAGCCTGTTTTCAGCAAGTACCTTTCCATCTGTATTTTTTAGGCAAGATAAGCAAGAGGGTGATTTCCTTGTCAGACTTGGAAGGAAAACAAATGCCTTTCAAAGTAGACTTTTTAACAGCCTTGCTTTGATACATTAAATCCTGGGTTCATAATGAGCATTTTTACCCAATTCAGAGACGACACTGGGGAGGGACTCGTAGCTGGACATCACAGACCACTGTGATTTCAAACTCTCGGCAGGTACATCTCCGTTTATGGACGCGCTAACAGCCAATGGAACAACCAACATACAGACATCTGTTACAGGAGTGACAGCCGGGAAAAGGAAATTTATTGATGACAGAAGAGACCAGCCTTTTGACAAGCGGTTGCGTTTCAGTGTGAGGCAAACAGAAAGTGCCTACAGATACAGAGATATTGTCGTCAGGAAGCAGGATGGCTTCACCCACATCTTGTTGTCAACAAAATCATCAGAGAATAACTCACTAAACCCAGAGGTGAGAGACGTCCCTTGGGCTGCTTTGTGCTTCATGTTTCTCCACGCCCTTGTTTCCCGGCCAGGCTGGACGGAATCGGTGCTCTTTGTGCCCTAACTCTCCTTGTGCCCTGCCAGAGGTAGGCACGAGAAGGAAGGTGTGGCAGTCTTGCCCCGGACAACACTGTGCCTCTGGTGCAGCCGGGCAAGTGCGAATGTGCATGCCCGCCTTGTTCTCCAGGGGGCGCAGGCCTCCCCCCAAGACTCGCATATGAAACTCCTGTGTGCGCGTGCTCGTCTTTAGTCATCAGACTCTCGAAGGGCTCTTTGTTCGGACGAGATTAAAATGGCCCCGGGCCCCCAGTTATATCTTTCCTGTGCATCTTCAGCATTGTGGTGGAACTTCGTTCCCACTGCAGTGACTTGGACCCCTGTCCCTTGTGGGTAGTAGCTGGTAAAGTTGGCTTTCAAAATCCAGGGAGACTGCTGTTTGCTTGCAGAGGTTCAAAAACGAACTCAGAAATATCTAAAACACGAAGTTTTGGAAATTTATGCCCTCATATTTGTTTGTTTTCCACTTGTGAAAAGCTAGGTCAGGCTTTCTCCAGACAAGAAAACCAAACTCCACAAAGCTTGTAAGTCTGGCCAGGGTCACAGGACAAACCAGTTCAGGGTTGGTCCCCAGTACAGTTTTAGACCACAGAGTCCTTCATTGGTTATTTGCGCGTGCTTCATAGAGATCATTTTCAATGGTTTTGTGCCCTTCTAAAACAACTTGTGCTTAATATATTTGCACACCAAACTACTGGGGTTTCTGTCCCAAGTGTGGTAGGCTGGTGTTTTAAAAAAAAAAAAAAAAAAAAGGGCACGGAACCCTAGTTTCTTTCAACTGGTTGAATGTGCCACCTGCTGTCCAAACTGTAGAAATGCCAAGTGGATATCCTCTGTAACTTGCCTCATCTACTGAGAGTCACAATGACCAGAATATTAAGATAACTTAGTTTTACATGTCTTTCTAATTATATTCTGTTCATAATTAGACATGTAACTTACTCTATCCCCAGCATTCCAAATCTCAGGTTATAGGAAATACATTTGTGAATTAGTTTAAATTGTGGTAGATACAGGGAACAATATCAGTACTTTCTCTGGGTCCAGATTATCCAGTAGTGAAATTTTTCTGGGATTCTGTATCAGAAATACTCTTTGCCACTTTAACTTCTGGTGACTTCCAGGTAATGAAAGAAGTCCAGAGTGCCCTGAGCACAGCTGCTGCCGACGATAGCAAGCTTGTGCTGCTCAGCGCGGTGGGCAGCGTCTTCTGCTGCGGTCTCGACTTTATTTATTTTATACGGCGTTTAACAGATGACAGAAAAAGAGAAAGCACTAAAATGGCGGAAGCTATCAGGTATGCATAAGTGGTGTTTTCTAATGGTTGGTTTGAGTGTCTCCCTCCTTGTGTACCAATCCCTGGTAGTAGGTAGTACAGGCTCCAACAAGCCTTGTGAGTAAAATGCGTGTCTCCCTTCACTGAGAGACACTGGTATCAAAATTAATTAAATCATCTGTCTTTTCTGTGGGCCTGGCATAAATTACTGCTTGCCTTGAGCAAATAACTGATTTCAAGGCTGGCTCAAACCCAGTGAGTGCTCAGGGAATGTTCTAATGATTAGCATGTACAATAGCATATAGCCAGAGTTTCCATTATTGTACTATGAGCACGTTCTGTCTTCAGCCCTTAAATAAAGATACATTCTCTTTCACATAATAATTTACCATTTGCTTACTCTGAAATAAATTGGCTAGGCTTTATGACAAGCTGGTTCCATAACATCACCTGAAAAGTTTGTTTTAGTACAAGTAGTACTCATTCTTGTTCAAGTTCATCCTGAGTTCCAGCTGCCCATAAAACTAGATCTTACAGAGTGAAAAGTAAGAGTTCCTTTTCTCTCACATGCTCCCCCCTCCCAGAAGCCCACCTTCATTTATGTCTTCCCAGCCTTTTTCTAAACGCTGTCAAATATGCATCACATACATATTATAGATAATACAAACTTATTTTTAGTTCTGTTAAATAAATGGAATTATACTGTGTGTTATTTTGCAACTTGCTTTTAGATATTTCCATCTCTTCCGTTTGGAGATTTTCCCCTACTATCTCCTAACATTACAAAAAAGCTTCCTTAGGATCACCTAGTTCTGTTAAGCATATACAGGTACATATTCTGTTTCCATATCCCTCACTTCTCATGCTAATCACTGGAAGTATAATCAAATGTATCTAATTATTTAGAAATTAATTTTATTTATGGAACCCAGTCACCAACCAGGAAGACCATTGGACTGCCCTACCCACCTCACTAAAATGACCTATCCCTGAATAACCCCTAAGAATGCTTTCCATATGCTTTTGCTTTGATAATGTACAGGGGGATGGAAACTTAGACACACAGACGTGCAAAGAAAACTTGGTTGGATCCTCTCCAAATCTCCAGGTACTTGGTTGAGTTGAAGTTGAGCTTCTTTGGGTGATTATTGGGCTCCACATGGCTGAGACCCTACACCAGGACTTTGGGAGCACAGGGCTTCCTGGTCCCCCAGGTCCCCCAGACCATCCTGGAAGTGCACGTCAGTATTGGTGGGAGTGCTTTATTCTATCTTGGTGGGTGTGGGGTGGACCAGGGAAGCTGGCAGACTTCCCAAGATGGCTCTGACAGGTGCTGTCCTAATTGGCCCATCAGAGGAGCTCTGGAACCCCGTAAGTTAGGGTGTCAGGGCATTAACTTGGCCTTTTATAACATTTTTAATAATTTTCAAAGTTGATCTGTTTTCTCACTGTGTACAGATAGATGTATGTATGCATACAAGAGGTTCCTTCATCTTTTTGCACATTACTAGTTTTTAGGTTATCATATGGTAATTGTTTTTCCAAAAATGGTTTGAAATTTTACCATCTGTTTTAATTAAGTATTGTCTCTGATCTAAGTAATTTCAAACTTGTTGTATCCTAGATAGGACCATCGTGTTACTCAGTTTCAAATTAAACTGCTTGATCAATACGCGTAATTCCGTAATTCCGTGACAGACTGTCAGTACTTCTAAGACAGCTTGTAGATTTCCTGATGACTAACCCATCCCAGCCTTTCAGGATGAATTACTTGGGTTTAATTTTCAATTTTTAAATACAAACTACTATGCCTCGGGCCTTGACTTTGTAGATTTTCTGTAAGCGCACACTGACTTTACACATAATACTATGATTTGGGGAGCTCTGCTCTAATAAGAAAATCAGACTTGTCGGTCAGTGCCTCCTGCGTTCTGGCTTGTTTCTCCCTGTAGATGCTCCCTGAGCTCCACTTCTTTTTTTTTTCTTTTTCTTTTTTTTTATTTTTAAGTTTATTTTGAGAGATAAAAAGAAAACACAAGTGGGGTAGGGGCAGAGAGAGGGGAAGAGAGAATTCCAAGCAGGCTCCGTGCTATCAGCAGAGCCCAACTCAGGGCTCGAACTCTTGAACCATGAGATCATGACCTGAGCAGAGATCAAAAGTCAAATGCTTAATCACCTGAGCCACCCAGTAGCCCCCTGAACTCCACTTCTAAATCTCAAGTGACTCAACCCTAGTCCAGCGACTCCTCCCATGTTGAATTGCCCTTGACAGTGGCTGAGGTTTGCACTGTTGGGATTAGAAAATGCAGAGGAAAGATGGATCAAGAGATCTCATTTGTAGAATCTTTCGGTAACCTCAGGTATTTATTTCAGGTAGTTGCCCACTCCCATTTCTTCTCCAGACCCTCCCTCTCTCCTGTCACTTTCCTCTCCCCCAACAAAAAGCTTTTCTATGCAAAGGCCAAATCCCGCTTTAGGGAAACCCACTTGGTTCTTCTTTAAATGAATATATTTTTGTCAATGTGAATTTTCCTTTATGTACTCTGGCAGGACCCAAAAATAATTAGTTATACCAGATTCACTTAACCTTTGCTCTTGCTCATTTACATTTAAATTAATTTTTATATGTATGAGATAGGCTTTACACATAAAGCTGTATATTTGTTACTTCTGTATGTCTGGTCTTGAATTCCTTAAAACTTTGGAGCAAAGAACATCACTATAGCAAGATTCCCCTATAAGAAGTGGGAAGTAGAAAGGTTAGGTTTGAACATTAGATTGTCAGGTATCTACTACACCTAATTCCTTTCTTGGGGCTGCTGGTCATAACCAGTTTGCAGATCCATTATAATAAAAATATTCAGCACATTAGTGATAAAAACAAAATTATTTTGAGTCAGTTTATAATATTAGGCTTCTGAGTCTGTGGGAACCACTAGCTGCCGCTTAGTGTCTGAAGCACCAGGAGCTGCCTGGCCCCAGAAAGCAGGCACCTTCCTCCAGCATGGAGTGAGAAGAGCAGAAATGTGGGGAGACATAAAGCAGACCAGCAAATGTCCCCCAGAACCTGACCTCTCCCCACTTTAGTTCTATCCAGATATTCACAGTGAAGAGAGGGCTCCCTTGAAAAATGACCATGAACTTGCTGTTGAAACTTAATAATTTCTGCATGCTTCATTTTCCATTTTCCCCAGTTTCTAGACTATTGTTCTTGGGTGATTATCTGACTTTTTTGGTGATATCTGTGAAGTAGTAAATGCTCTTCAAAGAAATGGATAGAAGTTTGCTTTTGTTTAATCATAAGTCTTTTTAAATTCATTTTATGACAAATACAATCTCCTTCCTTCCCTGCTATACCCAACACAGCCTTTATAGCTCAGTTCACAGATAATTCACAGGAAGCTGAAATTCAAATTTGGTATGTTGCATTGCACACATTTTGGACATTCATGCATTTTAAGTTCCAAAACATACGTGCTTTCCGCTCCCCTCCCCCCAGAAGCAGTGGACAGTCCTTCCTTGAATGCCAGCTCCTGAGAGCTTGGTCCCCAGGCCCGAAAGCTGCCCCCACCTTCCTGTCTCTGGTTTGATATGTGGCTTACTGTGCAACCCCACATAGCCAAGGCTTTGTGGCTCTGGGAAGTTTCTACTAAACAGGAAAGCATTTCTAGGAAGTTTGTTGTTGTTCTAAACAGATTTCTCTGTGGATCATGCTAGTTTCTGACATGTCAGAGCTCACACGTCAGAATGGTCGGCTCTGTCCTCTGAAAGGGAAAGATGATCTTTGGTCGAGTGTACAAGTTAATTCATACCCCTCCCAGAAGCGGCCACCAGTGTTAGATTAAGTTATCGTTCCAGGCAAAAATAAAAATAACTGGGAGTGGGGAGGGGGAGATCAGTTCTAAACAATTTCTCCAGACTTTGATTTTGCAACATCTACTTTAGAAGCATTTTTTTTCTTTTATGCAAACAGAACGTGAGAAAGAATGCTGCTATGTCGAGGAATTAATTACTCTAATTATTAATTGTAGAGAATTTGACCATTTCTCTATAAAGTCACTTTCTTGTGGCAGTATTTGGTCATTTCTTTCATGTTACTCTGCCATCCCATCCATGGTTTCCAGATGTTGTTAGCATGGGAACAGTTCCTACTAGGCCCCTGTTGACATGAGGCAGATGAAAGCCGGGCGACTCCAGGGCACCAGGGGACATAATTTTGAAAACGTCTGCTCTGCATCATGGAGATCCTTTTGAGAATCATCAGTAACTAAGCTCAGAAGATGTATTTCCATCATGTCATTGACCCCAAATCTTCAAAAGGTGGCACAAGCGAAGTAGCTTCATGTAAATTGTATACATTATTCCAAGAACCTATTTAAAAGGTTTTCTGGCTCTCTTTGTATCATTAAAACCCAGTGTGATCTTTCTAACAGTGCCTCAGGCTCTCATTTAGAAAGTCTTACAGCAGCTCATTCATTTGAATGAGTCAATTCTCGTTCAGTGTGAAGATCCCACAAATCTTAGGGGACCTTGGGGGCTGGGCTGAGGTCTGCACTGGCCACAGGGTGCCTTTGAGAATAGTCCCTGGAGCTGGGCATGCAGGCTGCCAGATTCTGCAGCACATTGTCTCTCCTGTTCCTCACACATGCATGTCCCAAAACTCCCTCACCTGCCCTCCTCCAAAAAAAAAAAAAAAAAACATAACCTCTCATGTCAGTATCTGGGGAGATGGGAGACCATCTAAGATCTAAGTCAGCATTTTCAGAGATGACCTGAATAGATTTGCTCCAGCTTTTAAGTTACCGAATTACAGAGAGCAACCAGATTGTTCTCATACTGAAGACGGGGTCAGGTTTAGAATTCTGTAATTCTGATCTAGAACTCTGACTGCCCTAAAGGAATGACCTTCCATTTATGTTGGTGCATGTTTGTCCTTTTTTTCACCGTGTGAAATCATAGCAAGCAGCAACCTCTGAACATAAAATTAGTTTCTAGTGGTAGGAAGAAGATGCACATTACCAGTATGGTGTGGCACCAGCCTACCCTTAATTGAAGAGCAGCCTACTTTTCCAGTCTGATCCTAAAACAAATCCAGAAATAGCACTGGCTCAGTTCTGTCAAAATCCACGTCCTCTGTGAAGGCTGCCCAACCACTAGTCCTGCTCTCCTTTGAGATCCTGCTGTAATCGTAATCTCCACTGGGGTACACAGTGGTGTGCAGGCATGTGTCTGTGGTGCTTGCTGTTCTTTCTTGGGTCTCCTGTCTTAAACCAGCCTGGAAGTTTCTTGTATATACATCCCTCTCCCAGGTCATTCCATCTAATTCTTTTTTTTTTTTTTTAATGTTTATTCATTTTTGAGAGAAAGAGAGAAAGAGACAGAGCACAAGCTGGGGAAGGGCAGAGCGAGAGGGAGACACAGAATCTGAAGCAGGCTCCAGGCTCCAAGCTGTCAGCACAGAGCCCGATGTGGGGCTCGAACTCACAAACCATGAGATCATGACCTGAGCTGAAGTCAGATGCTTAACCAACTGAGCCACCCAGGCATCCCATCATCCCATCTAATTCTACATAAACTCAGGAAATATCTGTGGTTTCCAAGTAGTCAATGAGTTGTCTGAAATCACATACCAAGTCCAGACTCAGACCACATAGGTTCTAACCCCAACCCCCTAGTCTTCTCTTAACACTGCACTGTCTTGGTATGCCCCATGCCAGTTTTTCTTTGGGAGAGCGTCTAGATTGGTCATCTGAAGCCCACAGTGTTAATTGGACTCCTGTGTCTTAAAGGGAACAAAAGTTGAAGAGAAAGATGGATTGGCCTAGAGCCAGCTGCAAATCCAAGAGCAGCCTCTGGCTGTATGTCACCCATGATCTTCACATAGGTCCTGTAGCAACAGCCACTCTCACATAGTGTCCAGGGTATTGTGAAGCCTTTACAACACACAATACATAAGTCTCTGGGTCACTTCTGGAAGAGGGCCTTCCACGAATCTCAGTCAACTTGTACTGATTTCCAAAGAGTTTACATCTTGATATATTGAATTCTATAAAAGTAGATTTTTCTGTTGCTCAAATACACAATGTTTTGAGTAATTTCCCATTTATTTTTCATTTTAGAAACTTCGTGAATACTTTCATTCAGTTTAAGAAGCCTATTATTGTAGCAGTAAATGGCCCAGCCATTGGACTAGGAGCCTCCATATTGCCTCTTTGTGATGTGGTTTGGGCCAATGAAAAGGCTTGGTTTCAAACACCCTATACTACCTTCGGACAGAGTCCAGATGGCTGTTCCACCGTTATGTTTCCCAAGATTATGGGAGGAGCATCTGTGAGTACCTCTGTTTTTAAAAATTATTGTAGAAAACTTCCTAAAGAAATCTAATTTGGTTATTGTTTTTTCTAAATATATACAGGGTGTCATTCTGAGGAGACTTTCCATCAGATGCACTTGTAGTTCAATCCTGTTCATTAACTCATATTCTTAATTCATGAAATCATAGGAGGTTTTCATGTTTTGGTTCATAGAACGTTTATTGACACTGTGTTGCATTATTTCCTAGAGAAGGGCCTTATATGGTGAGGAATCTATCTCTCTGCATAATTGACACTGATATCTGCTATTAGTAAATACCCAATTTGTAACCCAAACAGCAGTGTGCATTCGAAAAGTTCTTAACCCAATAACCTGAAATCTGCACTTTTTAAAAAATTTTTTTAATGTTTATTTTTGAGAGAGAGACAGAGTATGAGTGGAGGAGGGGCAAAGAGAGAGGGAGACACAAAATCTAAAGCAGGCTCCAGGCTCCAAGTTGTCAGCACAGAGCCCGATGAGGGGCTCGAACTCAGGAACCATGACATCATGACCTGCGTCGAAGTCGGACACTTAACCAACTGAGCCATCCTAAAATCTGCACTTTTAAGGGAAAGCAATGAAAGGAGCAAAGTTGTTTAAGATAAGAGAAGTCTTCCCATCTGATTGTGGAGTTGTTTTTTTTTTTTAATTTTTAATCCATCCATAATAAGAGTTTGTGTTTGTAGCTTTTGATTTTTCAAGCAGCTACACACATTGCATTTCTTATTCCTTGAAGTAGGGCATGAGGTGGTGTCATGGGTTGGGGTCTCCACAGCAGACATGGAAGTGGAGTCTGGTGTGGTGGGGAAATATTAGTCTGTACCTGTGGGCAGGATGGCAGTGGTTGGGGGACTGGACAGAGGGAGGTTTGGGCCACCATGGGAAGCTCTGGGACATGTATGGCCTGTGATAGTTGACCCACAGTGGGCTGAAATGGCTAATTCCTTTATGTCCATCAGCACCGAGTGTGGGCTGCCCAGGAAGAGGGGTGTGACCATGGATGAGGTGGCTCTGCAGCAGAGAGAGTCCACTTCATGCAGCATGGGATCTCAGACACAGTTCTGGGTCAGAGGAAGGACTTTAATGGGAAAACCAGCAAACTTTGCAGAGGGTTTGTACTTTGGTTCATAGTACCATGTTGATGGTAATTTTCTGTTTTTGATCATTGTAAGAAGTCATGTAAGATGTTAACATTAGAGGGGTGAGGGGTTTACAGGAACTCTGTACATTGCTCTTATGATCTTTCCAGAAGTTTAAACCTATTCCCCAAATAAAGTTTAAAGGAAAGAGGAAGAAGCTTAGTGGGACCCATATGGCTCCCACTGCCACATCTGGTCTCAGGACCACCCCCATCCTTGTCCTTTCCCTTCCTGTTCTAGTCCCAAACCACCCACAGCTGGCACTGCCGCTGGCCTCGGTGGCCACGTTGGTGGTGGAACACGGGTCCCCCATCCCATGAGCCCTGAGTTGCTGCACTTGCACATTCGTGTCTGCAGCTGGGTGGGGGAGGACCCAGGGGCTCCCAGGAGGCACCAGGTGCCCAGGTAGCAGTCATACCCTTAAGTTCAGTAGGACCCTTGCTGTGTCCACTGGCCAATTGTGCCCCTTCCGGAACAAGCAGAGTCCAGTTTCGAGGGCCAGAGGCTCAATGGCCCTCAGATCATTGGTGGGGAGAGGGGGCCGCACCTGCTTCCTTTCTTACCCAATCCCAAGGATTTTTCCTGTCGGGCACCTGGTACTGTGTCAGGGTCTTTGATGCACTCTGTACACTGTAACTCAGAGGAAGGTGCCCATCTTCATGTACACACCTTCAAGATGGTACCCCGCCTGTACCTCACACCATTCTAGTGCTCCATCAGCAGTGGCTTCTGGAGATGACGAATATGACATAGCCAGAGGGTCCCCATGGTCACAGGCTGCTCCCACACCCTCTTTGCTGTGAGGGAGTTCTGGCCTGGCACACCCCATGGTAGACTGGGCACTTTATGCCCACTCAGAGAGAGGTGCTCATGAAGGCAGGAAAGCAAACCCAGACCAGAGTAAGTGTGTATCCTGTGACAACAGTCATCGTGCCACCAAGTAGCCGACCAGCTGGTCTCCTCAGGAGCGATGCCAGGCAGGTGGTCTGGCATCGGTGTCTTGCTGGAGGCCAGATGTTCAGCGGCCACAGTAGCTGAATCACCTTGATACATCAGACTCCATGCCCTTGAGCTCCATCTCTCCCACCACGGGCACTCTTGTCTGCATGTCTGTCATGCCAGCACTGGGGCGGCCAGCGACCAAGGCTGGTCTCACAGAGCTGTTTGCTTCCTCTCTGCAGTGGGTACTCTCTCCTGAACACCAGCATGACCCAGCCACATACACATCTCCCCAGTCATCTGCATGCCAGAGCCCCTTGTCCCCTGACCAGCCAGCCAGGCCATTGGACACCACCCTTGGTCACTGTGTGTTCTAACCTTGATCCACCTCTCCTTCCGCACCAGGTGGTTGACAGGCACACCCCCTATGTGTCGGTGTTTTCCTTCATCATTATCTTGTCCAACTACAGCCGGATGAGGCACTGGTGGACTTGCCGTCTGTTTCAGTTTGCACATCCGTACACTGGGCCAGCCCACCCACAAACCAGGCTTGCTCATAGAGAGTCCCCCATACGGCTGTAGGCGTGAGCTGAGGCAGGGCACTGGTGGCAGGTGACATGGGGGTCTAGGCTCCTCTGTGCCCTCTGGTGTTCTAGCGGGCCTGATGGAACTCAGCTCCTGGTGGACCTTTCCAATGTGTGGTTATTTGATGTCCCATGGCTGTGTGTTCTGCCTCAGCCAGCATTCAGTAAAAACTCCAGAATTGTTTTTTAAAAAACACATTCTTCTCTGCTGTGACCAGCACAGCCATACTCCCAGCACAGGGGCCTACATTGTGATCATGTCTCCGGCATGTGCCACAAGCTCCTTGAGCTGTCTTGTCACACCCCATCCAACAGCCACGGTGCTTCTGACATCTCAGCCACGCTTGGTCTGGGCTGCCACTTCCCCCATGCTTCTGGGAGCCATCCCAGGAGCAAGGTCACACTGTCTCATGGGGCACTTGCCAGGGTATTAAATCTTGTATCTCAGGAGAGCTCCCAAATCAGCAAGATCCCTGTCCCACCCTGTGATCTGGCTCCGTGTCAAGCACCCTTAGAATTCAGCCCCACATCTTCTTGCAGCTCCTCTGAGGGAGGAAACAAGTTACAGGCCTCGTGGCCAGGAGAGGAAAGAGGGCAGGACTTAAGGGAAGCGATACCATCTTGCAGAGCCACATAGAGCAGGAAGGCCAGACAAAATGAATGCCTGCTCTTCATCAGGTGCATTTCCCCCTCCCTGGACAAGTTTTGAAATGCGTCACTTTTTACTTCTCCTTGTGATCTACTGGTACCACATGCACAGTGATTCTCAGCCAGGGCGGTGTGCCCCATCCCCCTCCTCCTGGGGGACATGCCTCAGTGTCTGGAGACTTGATTGTCACAGCTGAGGCGATGCTGCCAGGTGGAGGGCTGGGTGCTGCTCAGTGTCCTCCGAATCACAGGACAGGCTCCTCTCCACAGAGCTGTCTGCTCTGAATGTTTTCAGTGCCCAGGCTGAGAAGCCTGCCTGTGAAGCAGGCACTCAAAAAGTGCAGAGCATTTGACTAAAACCTTTGTCCAGAAAGTAATAAATGCTGCTGGGGTGAGTCAGGCTGTGACGGCCCTCATTGAAAGTGACCACCCAGGGGCGCCTGAGTGGCTCAGTTGGTTAAGTGTCCAACTTTTGATTGTGGCTCAGGTTACAATCTCTTGGTTCGTTGGGCTCTGCGCTGAGCATGGAGCCTGCTTGGGAGTCTGTCTTTCTCCCTCTACTGCTCATGCTGTCTCCGTATATAAGAAAGAAAGGAGAGACAGGAGAGAAAGGCAGGGAAGGAAGGCAGGAAGGAAAGGAGAGAGGAAGAAAGAAGGTGACCACCCAGATGCCACGTCCCCTTCTTGAGCTTTTGGTGTATGCAAGCTTCCAGCTGCCTGAGGCAAAGCTACACAGGTTTGGTTTTTCACACGGGATGTGGTGCAAAACTCTGCACGCAGGATAAGCCAGAAAGGATCACGTTCCCTGGATGAAAAGAGCACGCAGCCAAAGCAAGCTGTGAGAGCTGTCCTTTCCTATAGGCACAGACTGACATCTGTGGAGCTAAGCTGCCGTCACAAGCTGTGCAGCAGGTTAGCTGAGGGCTGTATTCTTCCACATCTTAGCTCCCTTTGTCCCCAGGAAACATGCAGGGCATGCCTGCCTGGTGCCATGTGCCACAGTGAGTCCTGTGGCTTGGGTGCCATGAGTGACACCCAGCAGACCCTCACCGAAGAGCACACGGAGCTGGTGATAAAGCTGGCAGCTCTCGCTCCTGATGGGGCGATGCTGGAGAAATGCCCAGTGAATGGCTGAAGTCCTCACCCCGAGTTGACTGGGGAGGCTGCTGCTCTGGGGAGTTGAGAGCCTGACCTGACAGAGTGAGGGGCAGAGCCGTCACCTCCTTGAGGCTCAAAGCTCCCCAACCCATCCCATCCAAGCTGATCAAGTTTTCTCACCGCACCTCCTAATGTGTGTTTTTTTGGCTGGAAGAAAAGGGGTCCTTATTTCACTTTTCTCCAGCATTTCTCACTTGTCTGGGTAAACTATAACTTTTTTATTATATTATTTTTTAAAGATTTTTAGTTATCTCTACACCCAACATGGGGCTCGAACTCACAACCCTGAGATTAAGAGTTGGCATGCTCCACCAACTGAGCCAGCCGGGCGCCCTCACACTATAACTTTTTAAAAAACAGTTGGCCATTTTGGAACAAAACAGCAGCCAAGAAACTGCCAGTGACCTTGCAAATCTGTTTCTTGAGTAGAAGTTAGAAACCTGTCATGTTAAAACTACTGGAAATTGAGCATCTGAGAACAGTTGAGAACATGCTCCTTCACATTGAGTGTATTTAGTCTTACTAATCTTACGGTGTTCTTCATTGACTATAATTTAAACCAACTCACTGCCTGTACTTCCATGAGCATTAGAGTCAGTGCGACATCCATGTCTCGGGAAAAGTCAGAAATGCTCTCTGTTGTTCTGCACCTCCACCCATCTGAAATCGAGAAGACTAAGCAGGGAAAGACTCTTCAGGGACAGCAGCCATAGAGTCAGTCTGGCTCTGAAAGGAGGAAATGGTGGCAGTGACAGCTCAGCACATGGCAGGGGACTGTTCTGGCGGCCTAGCTGGCTGGCACAGACCCACAGGAACCGAGGAAAGGGATGGAAGAAAGGAGGAAGGGAACACTGGTAGGGATGTCACTCCAGGGGACAAAGCATAATATTCACAGAAGTGACGGTCACTCCTGACAGGCACACATTCGCATCCACTAGGCGAGCTAAGACCCTGTGGTTCCAACCTGGTCTTGAAGACATATTTCACACTTAAGTGATGTAGTTGTGGTGTTGTCTTCACTACAACTAAGTTGTAGTTGAGAGTAAAAGAAGCACAAACGAGGAAAACCACCAAGCACTTCCGACCAAGCCATTCCATCAGCACTCCTGTCACCCTTTCTCAGTGCTTTTGGCTCTGTCCTCAGAGAACTGTCTTAGCAGCTGACAGTAAGGTTAAGTCAGGTTTCTAAATGCATTGTTCTTTTTGGCCTTCTTTTCACTGAGAAGAGGTGCTCAGTACAGGGGTTTTCTAGAACATCTCCAAACTCTTCAAACATTCGTGACTTTGTCCAAGACTCGGCGCAAGTAACAGGTCTGCATTGGACCTCGTAGTCCTTGTAGGGACCCTGTTCTCCACCCTGTTCTCTATTCTCTGCCTGTGTGGAAAGGGTAGTGAGTCAACCAAGCATTAGCTTTGCCAGCTGTTACTTGTGTGCCTTGCACTCTGTGCATTTCACATGCAGTAAATGTCTCAATGCATCTATAGGAGGCATAGAGGTGCTGTCAACCTGGAGATACACTTAAATAACTTTACGGCCTTTTCATAACAATATTTTACCTCTTTTGGAAAAGGAAGGTCACCTCCCAAGAGTGTACTTTACCTGAGTCCCAGGAGATGATGGTCACGTCTTCATGACCATCAGTCTTCGGGAAGATTAGCAGTGCAAGATCAACTGCAGGCAGGAAATTGTCACATCAGAATAGTGTGAAGTTTCTTTGTCAGGTTTTCTCCCTATTTTGATATCTCTGTGCCTGTTATGTGAATGGGATAAAATCTGTGCACATGGTGTTGAGACCTTGAAAATGATGCAGAATCCAGGACAAAGTTAAAATCAATTTCAAAAAAAAAAATCAAAAAAAAAATTTTTTTTGTAAATTAAAAAATAAATAAAATAAATTTCATATATATATGTACACACACAGACACAAATATACTTTTTTTTTTTCTTAACAAATAACAAATGTTAATTTCCTCCTTTGAGTCATATGAAGTAACAATAGTCACACACTCCTGAGCAGACCACAGTCATGGTCATTTTGGATGCATTCAGGTCCTGAATAGTTTCTTACTTTAATGTCCAAGTGGTAAAATGTGGCCTTCCAAGTTATACTCTAGGAGAAACACTGCACATGGAGTATTGTCTGTGTATATGGAGAAGAAGCCACCATTGGCCTCTCAAAGATCTAGCAAATATTGGGTAGTGATTCTGTGACTGGTGTAGATCCCTGACACAGCAAATCGCCTAGCTTTGCTTATGCCTCCATTTCCCAGGAGACTGTTTTGTGTATTAAGTGTCTTCACGCGTGGGAATGGCTATCACTGGGCAAGAGGAAGCAGCAGGAGGGGCACATGCCAGTAACTTCAATTACCAACAAATAGACCTTCTCTAAGTTAGATTTCTTGGTTGTGCTCATGTTATTCTGTATTCCGTCATAAAAGAAACATTTTATGAAACATTTTACGTTTTTGTGTGTGTGAATTACCAGTCAGTATGTGACTTCTCATCTGCACAGTGGATTGTGCCTTGTTGGGTTTATTCTCTGCCCACAGGCTGCAGATGGAACCCCGAGGGCACGCAGTGAGTCCCCACCAGGGCCTGCGCCCATTCAGATGCCCACCCTTGGTTTGAATTCTTTTAGATGAATTTTCAGGTTGGGTCTTCTCTGCCTGCCTCCCCCTCACATCTCATATGAGTCTCAACTTCTCTTTGTTTTAGGCAAATGAAATGTTGCTCAGTGGACGGAAGCTGACGGCGCAGGAGGCTTGCGGCAAAGGCCTGGTCTCCCAGGTGTTTTGGCCCGGGACCTTCACCCAAGAAGTTATGGTTCGCATCAAGGAGCTTGCCTCCTGTAATCCAGTTGTACGTGGAACTCGTTCTCTTACATATGTTACTTTTTTTTTCTTTTTTTACCATGACCTTCCCTCCAGAGAGCTCGCACACATAATAACGGTGTCTCCTGAGTCCTCCACATGCGCCCCTGGCATGGCCCCCTGCACTCGAAATGCTGGAAGAGCTATAATTAGTGCCACTGCTCCAGACCCACTTGCCTGCCTCCTCCCCATCGCAGATGCCTAAGAGCAGAAGGAGTCCACATCAGTCAGGGACTTATCTCACAGTGTCCTATGAAACCCTACAAAAACCATTCATAGAGTTCTTTCCTGTCTCCCGAGCCCTTTCCTTTTTTTTTAATGTTTTATTTTGGGAGAGAACAAGTGGGGGAGGGGCAGAGAGACAGCGATACAGAGGAGCTGAAGAAGGCTCTGTGCTGACAGCACAGAGCCCGATGTAGGTCTCAAACTCATGAACCATGAGATCATGACCTGAACCAAAGTCGGCACTCAACCGACTGAGCCACCCAGGCGTGCCCTCCAAAGCCCTTTCCTATACCATGTTTCCTTCCCAACTGCCCACAGTGGATGTAAGCTTTTATTTAATAAATGTGCTGGATAGGGGCACCTGGCTGGCTCAGTTGGTACAGTATGTGACTCTTGATCTCAGGGTTGTGAGTTCAAGCCCCACATTGGGCATGGAGCCTACTGTGTTTAAAAAAAAAAAAAATGATCTTGGATAATATTCAATCTGGTAACAATTGCATTTAGCAAATTATAAGGTAAACATCATTTAACATTAACAGACATGACTCCCATCTAGGCTCTCCCTGACATGAACAACGCTCACTGTTAAGATTAAATTTTGGTTAGAAAACCCCCTCAGAGGGTATTCGTAGAGTTTTCACTGAGCATCACAAGAGCTGGTGTCTGGCTCAGGGGCCACGCCAGCCTGCAGCAGCAGTGTGGGCCCAGGCCAGGCTGGTCTCAGTGGGGAGGGGGCCGGAAGCGGGTAGCACAGCTCTCCTGAATTTGAGCATTTGCCTGATACCTAGAGTGAATAGACTTCAGATGTATCTCAGGCCCGGTGTGCGTTGTAAAAAGATGTCTGGTAGCCTTTTTGACAGGTAATTACTCAAGCTTGCTAACTGCCTCCATAGCTTTGGGGACAAGGAGAGCCAGTGCTTGTGGACATGCACCCTTGCTGACTCACTGCCTGTGTCTGGTCCAGGTGCTGGAAGAGTCCAAAGCCCTTGTGCGCTGTAACATGAAGGTGGAGCTAGAGCAGGCCAACGAGAGGGAGTGTGAAGTGCTGAAGAAAATCTGGGGCTCGGCTCAAGGGATGGACTCCATGCTGAAGTACCTGCAGAGGAAGATCGATGAGTTCTGACGGCCAGGTGCCTGCTGGTGACACTGGAATTCTAGAGCAGCACACCTGTGGCACCACGTTGCCCTCCTCCTCCCTCACAGCCTGAAAAAAGTTCACTCTTAGCTCACGCTTGGAAGCAGGACTTACAACATCCAAGCTATTTATTATCAAGGAGTTTTTAAGTACTGTAACTTTAAAATAAATAACTACAAAGCTCCTTTGTCCAAACGTCATTATTTTATACTTAATATACACACAAGTATAAAAGTATAATGGTGAGCTCTAGACTGCTCTTTGAAGCTCTAATTTTTGTTATCTTTAGCTAGTACTGTATAAAAAAGAAACGAAGCGTGTTTTGCTGGTTTCAGGTGGCAGAAAAGTCTGGAATAATGTTTGTTTCCCTTATTTTTTCTTTCTAGAACACAGAATCTAAAGGGTATTAGCCAGCCTCCTCTCTCCTGTCCCAAATAGAGATACAGAAAGATCTGAGGTGTGCCTTTGTCTCCAAAAAGGTACATGTATCTCAGAGGTGGAATGTCCTGAATCAAAAGTAAAACTTACCTTGTAGGATAAGTATTTCTGATGAAAAACCCACTGATGAACATACCGCCAAACTGAAGTACACTTAAGATTCATGCTGGAAAATCCAATGATTCTTCCTTTTTAATATATCCAGTTCTTACCCAGTTAACATGAGGAAACCACTGTCTCTCCAGAAGAAAGCTTGTTTTGCAGTATTAGTGAATCACTGAATAGCTTAAGTATGAGTATCTAAGTTATAAGTTAGTCTTAGTGGATTTTAAAGAGTTTTTCTGACCCTTTTGAAAAATAACTACATAAGTGCTTCTTGTTGCTGGGTGAGAAATACTACTTTATATGCAGTTTTGGTTTTCTATTTGCAGATATGATTGATGTATTACACCAAAAAAAAGTATTTTTATGTTTATAAAGTGTAATTTTTAGGTTCACTTAGAATATATTTTATTTAATAAGTTAAAATTCTTTTGGCACACTCTTAAATGCAGGAACTCCTTTAAAAAAAAAAAAAAAAAGAACTACCTTATATTCAACGTTTAATGTCCCAGGTCTCTGCTTTCATATCTACGCAATATGCGGAGTAGAGTGTGGCGTCCAAGAGTGCCCTGTGTAAATAGACATTCACATTCCTTTCAGGAGTGGGGACTGATTCCTGATTACAGACGCCTATTATTAGTTAGGCTTCTGAGCTTGCAATCATATTGAATGTATGAAGAATGAAATAAAATCAAAACCTTATTTTTGTACAGTTTGGAAGTTTATACTTAGAACCGACCACCTCCCGGCCATGTGGAGAGCTGTACAGCGTGTAAATCTGCCTTTACCTTGGATTGGTTGGTGCAGTATTTTTGCATCTGTGGGACCTACTTTTTCGTTCAGTAGTTTGAACTATATATAATAAACTGTACAATCTGTAAAGTTTTTATAGAATAAATATTCAGCTGTGAAAACTGGTTAAATAAAACTAATATTTCTTAACACATTGGAAATGTTTGTCTAATTCTTCACTCCTGAAGTTCCTCATGGGACTTTTTTTCCATGAAGTATGCATGTGGTCATAGCACTCGTGCAGTTTAAAGAATAAGGAACTCTGTAACTGCACCTGGGGAGGAGCTACAATCTGACCGATAGCATCCTCCCGAGTCCTGTCCACTTGACCCTTCCCCAGGTGACCATTTCCTGAACTTTGTGTCAGTCTTCTCCTTGCTTCTCTTTCAGAGATGCATATTCCTAAACATATTACCTAGTTCTTCCTACTTCTGAACTTTACATTGTTATTACACATAAGCTTTGGTGATTTAGTATTGAGTTGTTTATTTTAATCTGTGTATGTAGAGTTGTAACTTATTCCATTGCCCAGACCTACAATGTAGGTGTTTTCATTCCTGTTTCATAGATAGGGAACCTAAAGTATGAAATACATGCCATAGGGGCAGGACCAGGCTTCCAGCCCAGGTGGCAGAACCAGTATTCTGGCATCAACACCGTATTGTCTGTTTCCTAGAATTTAGAACTAGGGAACTAATTCAGTTCGGTTCTCCTCTGTGTCATCCTGGATTCTGCATTCTCTACACTGGCCACATTCCTTCCTCTCTCAGGCAAAACTTTCATGTTCCAACTTCTGGCTCATGAATCAAGCCCAACTAAGAGGAAGAACTGACAACCTTAAATCCTTATATTCTTGCCCAGTGTTAGGGAAGGTGACAGGAAATGCTCTCTAATTTGGTTCAACTTCAGAGGAGAATTTGACAGGATATAGCAATTCCGTTTATAAGGACTCATCATAAGGAATGAATTCTTGCACAAGATAAAGATACCACAGGTGACTAAATTCGTCTCCGTGAAAAGCTGGAAATGATGGGTTAAATAATTATGCCACACTGCACAATGGAATACACAACCATTAAAAGAATAAAATACTTCTAAACCTTAGGTGAAAACATATTACAGAATAACTTATGTCAAAACATTCACTATATGCTTCTAAGAGATTAAAAGGATATGCCCAAGAATTAGACTGTCTTCTTTTTATCATATCCTCTCCTCTAGTGCTTCCCCACTCTGGCAAGTGAAGGTGGAGAGCTGGACAGAGACAGGCATTCCCATGCATCTAGGCCCCTGACCAGGGCCATCCCCTTCTTGGGCTTGTTTTCCTCAGCTGTAGTAATGGTGAAACAGCACATAGCCTGCAGTATGCACCAGGCACTGTTGCAAACACTTCTGTGTATTAGGTCATGGGCTTTTTGAGGGAACTCCCAATTTCCAGAGAATATTTATTAACATAGTATATATTAATATATAATCACTATAAAATGAGAGCTCTCAAAAAAATCTTGTGGTTGGCTGACTTCGTTTCTGGCCACTCTGGCAAGAAGACCAAAGAAATCAAAAGAGGCCCGAACTTTGAGGATCTTTGAAGGAAATCATGCCCATGATGTAAGAAGAGAGGTGCCCAGAGAGCTGCTGGCTAGGCTGCTCCTGCCACCCTTTGGCCTCATTGCTTGGTCAGGAAGTAAATGAGGGGTAACCCAAGTATCTGGGCAAAGCAGGAGCCCAGTGAGCCAGAGACCAGCCTCCATGACCAACTGTCTCCTTCAGCCACAGCAGAGAAGCTCTAACCCACTCCTACATTACTTAGTCACTTACACTGATATGAACAAATGTTATTCTCCAAAGGGAGGAAAATGTGTATGTTGCAGGAGAATTGGCACTTCCCAAATAAAAACACATATCTTATGGATAGCCCAGGGATGTGGGGCTCTGTCAACCGAGTCTGTCCCTGCTCAAAGTTCAGTCTGCTTTCCCCAAATCCAACGAGCCCATCTGGTGGCCTTTCTGTTACTCACCTTTCTATCCTTCCATAACCAACTTTCCCCAGTCCATGCCTTTCCTGCCCTAGAGTGCACTCTAGTGACCTGCAGAACATGCCAGGGGGAGTCCTGGCCTTCACAGGAAGAGACTCAGGGCAGGTGAAAGTCCAAGGAACCTTAGCCCTGGAGTAAAGCCCAGAACTGGAGAGTGGGAGAGGATCTGTGATGTTGCATGCAACTGTTTCTACATGAGGAAACAGAACTAGAGAAGTCAAGGGACCTTCCCATCATCATACTGCCTGTAAGAGGCCTGGCATCCAGGAGTAGCTAGTGCTCTTCACAAAACCCCACTGCCATCTGTGCCTGCCTTCCCAGCACCTTAACTTGCCAAGATCAGATTGAGGTGAACACTGGCCACAGGGAGTGTAGAGTGGTGGTTATCAAACTTCATTGCACATTAGAATGATCTAGAAAGCATTAAAAATTCTTAATGCTTTGGCCATACATGAAAATAAATCACAATCTCTGAGCTGGGATCCATGCATCTGGAGTATTTGACCCAGGTAGCTTGACTTGTCTGTGCCTGGGGGATGCAATGAGTAGGAGAGTGGCCTGGAGAATTCAATACATCCTGACATCTCATGGGCCTAGGACTCTGTGGGTGGAAGTGGGGCAGTGGGGCAGAGTGGGTGGTTTGAGCAGCTTGGCAGCTTGGGATTTAGGGCTTTTTCAAGTGGAGGCTGGCCTTACCTACAGAGTTCTGATGGTCTACAAACTATTTCTACATCTGGAGGA
The DNA here is from genome assembly GCF_023721935.1 of Panthera uncia. Classification (NCBI taxonomy): domain Eukaryota; kingdom Metazoa; phylum Chordata; class Mammalia; order Carnivora; family Felidae; genus Panthera; species Panthera uncia. Next base: position 120,389 of record NW_026057891.1, read on the forward strand.
GCTGGACCACTCCACAAAACCCTCAATACTAGCATCTAGAAATAAATATCTCACTGCTTAGCAACAGAGGAAAGACTGACTATATCCCAGGAAACTCCTCCCTGTTCTCTAGAGGACATTCCTGACAGTGTCTCTGAAGACACTCTGAAAATGGCATTGGATGTTAGAACATTGCTTTGAAAGTTACTTTTTTGGTGAGGTAGAAAACTTCAGTTAAAAGCCAACTTTATGATCTTAGAACCATATTATGCCCTCCGATGACTAATAAGTTGTTTAAAGCAAGCATTTTTAAAAATAAAAGCTAAGGTCTAATGAGTTTTAACATTAATTCCTATTTTCATAATTTTAGATTGTATTCTAAAATGGGAGGATATAAATTTTTATTAACATCCATACAGACTATATATGTAATCACCCACGTGAAACACCCTGGATAAAACAGCAAGACATAATATTACAAGGAAATAGAACACTTGAACATTATAAACCATAGAGGTAATTAGACTCATTATGGGGATCATTTCATAGTGTATAAAAATATTGAACCACTATGATGTACACCTGAAAATAATAGGATATTGCAGGTAAATTGTATTTCAATTTAAAAATGTAGACCTAATACACACACATCTGTAGAAACCTCCACCCGAGCAGAATACATATTCTTCTACAAGGGCACATGGAACATTTTCCGGAATAGACCATAAGTTAGGCAATAAAACAAGTCTCAATGAATTTAAAAGGATTCAAATCATGCAAAGTGTGTCCTTAACAGAAAGGAGTTAGATATCAGTAACAAAGAAATTTAGGAAATTGAAAAATATGTGGAAATTAAACCTCTTATAACCTTTACAAGAGAAATTAGAAAAGATCTGGAGATGGATGAAACTGAAAACACAATGTAACAAAACATAATAAATTATTCATAACAAGGGCACCTGGGTGGCTCAGTCAGTTAAGCGGCCGACTTCGGCTCAGGTCATGTTCTTGCGGTTCATGAGTTCAAGCCCCGTGTCAGGCTCTGTGCTGACAGCTCAGAGCCTGGAACCTGCTTTGGATTCTGTGTTTCCCTCTCTTTCTGCCCCTTCCCCACTCACACCGCCTCTCTCTCTCTCTCTGTCTTTCTCAAAAATAAACATTAAGAAAATTAAAAAATAAATTATTCATAACAAAATACCTATATTTAAAAAATAGAAAAGTAAATAGATGCCAAGTCAATAACCTAAACTTCTACCTTAAGAAACTGGAAAAAGAAGAGCAAACGAAACACACAGCAAACAGAATGAAGGAAATAAAAATTATTAGGGCAGATATAAATAAAATGGAAAATATAAAAGCAATAGGAAAAAAATCAAGGAAAGGTCTTTGAAGAGCTTAATGAGACTGACCAAGAAAAAAAGAATACTTAAATTACTAAAACCGGGAGTGAAGAGGGGACAGTACTACCAACCCTATAGAAATAAAAAGAATTATAAGGGAATGTTACAAACAATTGTATGCCCACAAATTAGGTAAGCTACATGAGATCAACTAATTCCTAGAAAGATGAAGACTACTGAAACTGACTTCAGAAGATACAGAAAATCTGAATACACACCTATAACAAATAAAGAGATTGATTTAGTAATCAAAAAGCTTCCCACCAAGAAAAGCACAGAAACAGATGGCTTCATTCATTAATTGTATCAAGTGTTTAAAAAGTAATCATTACCAATCTTTCACAAATGTTTGCAAAAAATAGAACAGGAAGGAATACTTTCTAACTTATTCTATGAGGTCAGTCTTAATACCAAAATCACACAAAGACATGACAAGATAACTATAGATCAATATCCCTTAATAATATAGATGCAAAAATTCTCAGCAAATAATCTGGCACAATATAAAAATTATATGCCATGACCAAGTGGGATTTATCCCAGGAATGCAAGGTTGGTTTGACATGTAAAAATCAATCAAAATAATATATTGATAAAATAAAGGATAAAATTACATAATCATCTAATTAAATGCAGGAAAGCATTTGAAAAATCCAACAACCATTACAATAAAAACAAGCTAGACAGAATGGAATTTCCTCTACTTGATAAAGGGCATCTATAAAAAACCCACAGTTAGCATCATATTTAATGATGCAGTTGAAAGCTTTTACCCTAAAATCAGGAACAAGACAAAGATGTTTGCCTTTGCCACTTATATTCAACATTGTACTGAAAGTTCTAGCCAGAGCAATTAGATAAGAAAAAAGAAATAAAAGACATACAGATGGTAGAGGAATAAGTAAAACCATCTATTTGCAAATAATATGATCTCATATGTAGAAAATACTAAGGAATCCAAACACACAAAAAAACCTATTAGAACATACACTCAGTAATGTTGCAGGATATGAGATAAATATACAAAAATCAGTTGTATTTCTATACACCAGCAATAAATCTGAAAATAAAATTAAGAAAATAATTTCAGGGGCACCTGGGTGGCTCAGTTGGTTAAGTGACTCTTGATTTCAGCTCAACTCATGATCTCACAGTTGTGAGATCAAGCCTGGTGTCAGGCTCCACACCCTAATTGAGATTCTCTTGAAAGAAAGAAAGAAGGAAGGAAGGAAAGAAAGAGAGAGAGAGAGAGAAAGAAAACAAAAGAATTTTATTTACAATAGAATAAAAAACAATAAAATACTTAGAAATAAATTAACCAAAGAAGTGCAAGACTTGTGCACTGGAAACTACAAAATACTGCTGAAAGAAATTAAAGAAGACCTGAATAAATAGCAAGATATTCATGGACTGGAATCCGTACGTTAAATGGCCAATAAGCACATGAAAAGATGTGCAATATCATTAACCGTTATTGAAATAAAAATCAAAACTACAATGAAATACAACTTTACAACACTAGGATAGCTCTAAAGGAAAATGACAAATATTGGTGAAAATATGGAAAAATTAGAATCCTCCTACACTGCTAGTTGGAATGTAAATTGGTACAGCCACAATGCAGAACAGGTTGGCTGTCCCGAAAAAAGTTAAACTTAGAGTTACCATGTAGCTTTGCAATTAAATCTACTCCTAGTTATATACCCAAAAGAACCGAAAACAAGTTCTCAACTAAATAGTGTACACAAATGTTCATAGCATCATTCATAATAGTCAATCAGTGGAAACAACCCAAATGTTCATCAACTGATGAAAGAATAAACAAAATATGGTATATCCAAATAATGAATTGTTATTTGGCAATAAAAAGGAATGAAGTATAGGTACATGCTACAATGTGGTTGAACCTTGAAAACATTATGCTAAGTGGAATAAAAAATCCAGAAACAAAAGGCTACATATTGTATGATTCCATTTATATGGAATGTCCAGAATAGAAAAATCCACAGAAACAGAAAGTAGATTAGTGGTTGCCAGGGAATGGAAGGGGGGCGGAGAGACAGAATGGGAAGTGACTGCTAACAAGTACAGGGTTTTCTTTGGGGTTGATGAAATTGTTCTGGAATTAGTGGTGATGTTTGCACAACTTCAGGAATCTAATAATCATGTACCTGATTTTGACTGATTCTATTTTGACAAGTTCCTGAGTGTGAATGTGGTAGGTGGCTTCTAAATTGGCTCCCAATGATCCCCAGTTCCCAGTATGCACACTCTTGTGTAATCCCCTCCTCTTCTGTGTGGGATGGACAAAGTGCCTTGTTTTTAACAGAGTATGGCAAATGTGATGGGGGTGTCACTTCTGAAATATGGCTATGAAGGATTGTGACTTCCATCTTGCACACACTTGTTCTCTTTCTGCCTCATCTTGTTCATTCTGGGGAAGCCAACTGCCATGTTGTGAGGTGCTGTGAGGCCCATGAGCCAAGAAACTGAGGGGGATTCCCACCAGCCAGTGAGGATCTGAGGTGCTTGGGCTAACAACCCAAGAGGAGCAAATCCTTCCAGTGCTCACATGACTGAGCTTGGAAGAAATCCTGCCTCAGTCCAGCCATGAAAAGACTACACCTGGCCAACACGTTAACTGTAGCCAGAGACCCCTAGTCAGAGGCCTAAGCTAAGCCATACCTGGATTTATGTTCCAGAAACTACGAGATGATAAATTTTGGTATTTTAAGCCACTAGGTTTTGGAGTAATTTATTATGCAACAGAAGATAATTAGTATACTCAAGATGATCAGTCTCACAGCTTACTTTAGTATTTGATAAATATATAGGTAACAAATATATATCTACATTTAAATATAGAGATAGATAGGATAGAGTGTTAGAAAAAATTTTCATTTTAACATCTTGTTTATTCTCTGCATTTAAATATCCCTTTATGAGGGATTGGGTGCGTACATGTCTTTATGCTCATCCAATGGAATTCTCTGCAACTCTAAATGAATATATTGCTGCTGATGATGATGTAGTAGTAGTTGTAGTAGTAAATATTTATATGATGATAAATATTCACTAATCTCTTAGGGTAGTAATTATTAATTATATTAATCTCTAATTATATTAGAATTATAACCTATTACATTTTTCAGACGAGAATACTGAGTTTTAGAAACGTTATATAATTTCCCTAAGGTCATCCCATAGTAAATGTTGGTCAGGTGTTTGACAACCAAACTTCACCCAAGAACAGCTTTCTCAGGGTGCCTGACTGGCTCAGTTGGTGAAACATGCTACTCTTGATCTCAGGGCTATGGGTTCAAGCCCCACATTGGGTGTAGAGTTTACTTAAAAACATAAAATCCTTGGGAGGGAGGGGAGGATGGGTGATGGGTATTGAGGAGGGCACCTGTTGGGATGAGCACTGGGTGTTGTATGGAAACCAATTTGACAATAAATTTCATATTTATTAATTTTTTTTCAACGTTTTTTATTTATTTTTGGGACAGAGAGAGACAGAGCATGAACGGGGGAGGGGCAGAGAGAGAGGGAGACACAGAATCGGAAACAGGCTCCAGGCTCCAAGCCATCAGCCCAGAGCCCGATGCGGGGCTCGAACTCACGGACCGCGAGATCGTGACCTGGCTGAAGTCGGACGCTTAACCGACTGCACCACCCAGGCGCCCCAATAAATTTCATATTTAAAAAAAAAAACAGGACACTTCTGGGACAAGGATAAAAGATTGGAAGCAAGGAAACTACTAGTTCATTTATTAAGCAAATATTTATTTAAAACCTAAAAAGAAAAAAAAAAAACATAAAATCTTGGGACACCTGGGTGGCTCAGTCAGTTAAGCATCTAACTTTGGCTCAGGTCATGATCTCACAGTCCGTGAGTTCAAGCCTTGCGTCGGCTCTGTGCTGATAGCTCAGAGCCTGGAGCCTGTTTCAGATTCTGTGTCTCCCTCTCTCTGATCCTCCCCTGTTCATGCTCTTTCTCTGTCTCAAAAATAAATAAATATTTAAAAAAAATTTTTTTAAACATAAAATCTTAAAAAAAAATAAAAAAGAACAGCTTTACCTCCCTCGTTGTCCCCCTGAGCTCTATAGACCCTTGGGTCCTGGTATACATAACCCAAGAAAGGGGAAGGGAGCCATGAGCACTTGGACTTGCTCATTCTCTCATTTCTCATGAGCAACTAAGAACCAGAACTTGATTTTATCTAGAAATAGAAGTGAATGTGACATTTATGGCCTCTTGAATTTTAGAAGCAATCTGTATACTTGTTACATGTATACCATTATAGATATCTTCGTTATCCAAACTTTTGGTATCAAGCTTAAGAGTCAAAGTCGTATGATTTTTTTTTTTACATCTGAATTTTATGGTTCAGTTTTTTAAAGTAATATCTACACCCAACATGGGGCTCGAACTCATGACCCTGAGATCAAGAGTTGCATACTCTACTGACTGAGCCACCCGGGCTCCCCAAATAAAGTCAGATAACTCTAAAAAGTTAGATAAACCCTTTGTTATATAAACTCTTGCTATTGACTGTCTTCAACTCAAGAACCAAATTCATTTGGAATATGTGCTATCTCTCCTGACTCAAGCTTCGTATTTGACTTTCATTATCCAAATCAGGAAGCAAGTAGATTTGGATGGTGAGAGACAGTTTCACATGCACAGAAAATACACCAAATTTTGGTTTGGCTCTCACTGGTTATCTCTATTGCTAATTTACTTTTCAAATAAATTGGTGTAATGTTTTTATTTTTATGAGCGTGTTTACATAACTCATTTTTATAAAATACACCAGTTGGTGAAAAGTCCTTGTCTCTATCACGGGAACGATAACCCAGATTCCCCAAGGCAGCCTTCCCCAAATATTTGGAAACTGATGCCCTCAGAGAGAGGAGCAATAGACCTGTCCCCCTGCTTCCACTTACAGATCTAGGCTCCAGTAGGTCTTTCCTTAGCGTCACCTCTAGTTAGCTGGGCTAGATGCCTCTGAGTTGAAGAGGCAACCACTCACATACACTTTGAACTTTTTAGATTTTACTCTGAAGCCAACAATTCGCTCCTCAGACCCTTGGTGACCCAGGGTCCATTGCTGGGTGTTTTGGGGGGTGGTGTGGAGGGCCTCTCCAACATATTGCTTTGGGGCTCAGCGTTACTGGTTCTTTTTCCTTTAACTCTGGAGCTAGTGCTTAGATGGTTAGAACACTGTGCTAATGAGGCACTGGTCCTGCCGTGGGGACTCGTTTGCCAGCCTCTGATCCCTTGCCAAAGACCTTGGCTGGCTGCCTGGCAGCAACTGTTGATCACCAGAGAGACCAAGAGAGCAGCTGGAATGGACCGGGGCCACTTCAGAGCTCTTGGAGAAGGCTGTACACCCCTGCAGGTAGCAGGCCAACATGTCCATAACCCTCCAAAGCACCTCTTCCAAGGCCAGAGACACCATTTTAATAAAAGGAAAAACAATCTGTTGGTTTTTACACTTTGCTGTAAATTTTTGCTCGTAGCAATCTGTTTGTTGTGACAGTTACCACTGGGATTTTTCTCCCCTCTATTACTAGAAAGCTTTATTATCTGGAGCTTTAAAGCCTCATGCAGTGAAAAACTATTGCATCAACACACAGTTTGGAGAGAAGAGAATGACCTATAATTCTTGTTCTCTAAAGATGGGCGATCATCACCACAGCACCAGCCCTCAGGCATGGGGACTCAGCTTGGCCTCATTCCCTGGCTGTTCTAATACCACCCCCCACCCCTGCCCCAATTCTCAATTTCCAGTTTTCCCAGGAAGGAGAGAAGAATATCCCATCAGCTATGAGGAGAAGGGGGACTCCCGTTGTAGGCCTGCAGATTCTGAAGTTCAAGTCACCAGCTCCAGTAACTGTGTGTTGTGGGATAGTTGTGGGGACAAGGTAGACATGGGATTAAGAGCTTTTCCCATTCTGTACTGCTGACAAGTTCTCTCGTCAACTTGGACCTTCACAGAATCCTGGAATGTTCGAAGTGGTGGCCAGGACACTTAGAAGAATCATAGTTCCTGCCAAGCAGGCAAGTTTGGAGACAGAAATGCTCATAGTTGAGTGATTAAAGTGTAACTTGAGGTGCACATAGGTGGCTCAGTCAGTTAAGCATCCGACTCCTGATTTTGGCTCAGGTCATCAACTAATGATATTTTGAGAGATCAAACCCTGCATCGGGCTCTGCACTGACAGTGTGGAGCCTGCTTGGGATTCTGTCACTCCTTCACTCTCTGCCTCTCTCTCTCTCAAAAATAAATAAATAAATAAATAAACTTTAAAGTATAACTTGAAATACTTCATTGCAAACCACGTGTGTTGCATGTATGCAAATGTATGTGTGTTTGTGTTGGGAGGATGTTTTTCTAACAGCTTCATTGAGGGATAATTGAAATACAATAAAGTTTACATATTAAAAGTGCCCAACTTGAGGGAGGGGCCAAGATGGCAGAACAGCATGTAAGTTTTTTTGCATCTCTCATCCACGATATACAGCCATATATCAACACTAAACCATCCTGCACACCTAGAAAACTGATTTGAGGATTAACACAACAATCTGCACAACCTGAACCACAGAACTCAGCAGGTATGTGGCACAGAAGTGAACTGGGGGAAAGAGAAGCCACGGAGGGCAGGGAGCTGTTTTTACTTGTGGAGAGAGGAAGGAGATGGGGGGAGAGTATGGGAAAAGCATCCTCCCCCCAAAAGCAGCTGAAGAGAAAGTGGAAAAGTGGAAACAGCCACAGGGACTGAACAAAAAAGGAAGAAGGGAGAAGGGAGAAAAGAGAGGGTTTAAATTTCATTAATACTCTATAAACAGGGGGATACCTGCAGATAACTGTGCAGATACCTCCACAGCTTGATAACTGGTGGTGCTCTGGTGGGAAGGGTGAATCACTAGGAGCAGAGAGTGAGGTCCGAGGGGTCCAAGGGCCATATGGGGAGATGCAGTTCCCCTGCTGGCAGGACATTTGGTAGAGGCTGTGCGGCCACTCCACAGGCAAAGGTCCCAGCAGACCCTGGAGAACAACCACATTCACTGGTGCCGGAACAAGGTCGTTAAGTGTGAAGCCTCGTGCCAGATGAGTGTTGTGATTCTCCATAATTCCTGAAATGCTGCTACATGATCACGTGAACTTTTTGGGGGCGGGCTTGCACCCAGCTGCAGTCTCTGGGCATCAGCAGCACCATGGTCTCGTGAATGTTCCTGGGGGCCAGTGGGCACCTGGCCATCCTTTGGTGAAACTCTCACTCAGAGGGTCAGAACAGGTCAAAACTACAGTCCCTCAGAAGTGAGGGGTTGGGAAACATGGCCACATCTGAAATAAAACTCAGGAGGGAGGTGCCACCTGGCAACCTGACTGCTTGGTCACGGACTGTAGAAGTGGGGAGTCGACAGAAGCCAGAGACAAAGGGCAGGGTGCACGAATGCTGGTTGGGGAGAACAGAGTTCTGATAGTAGAGACTGGGTAGCTGGGTGACGCCATTTTCACCCCTCCTGTTCATGCGCATACACGCCTACAAGCGCCACAACAATCCACCCCAGTAAGCTAAGCAGTGCCATCTAGTGGAGAATGGAGCCTTTACACTAAGCCCCGCCCAACTGGGCCAACCTCGCTCTTCAGGAGCACCACAAGTCTTTCCACCTGCTTAGTTTATGGATTATAAAGTCCTTCATAGTTTGACTTCTAGGGGAAACTGATGTAATTTCAAATGCATTTCAGTCTGTTCGCTGTCCATCTATTCAATTTTTTTTCTTTTCTTACTCTCAAATACAGAAAGAGAAAAAAATGTATTTTTATTTTCAATTTTTATTAAAAATAATTTTTAAATTTTTTTCTACTATATTTTTTACTTTTTTGTGAATTTTTCAAATTCTATCTTTACTTTCATCATTTCATTTTATTCTATTTCATTGTATTCATTTGTATTCTGGAGGATAATAAAGCAGAAAAAAAGAGGGAGACTAAGGCAAAAGAGCATGATTTAAGAATTAGAGAAATCACTGACTCATTAAAAAGGAACAACATCAGAATCATAGGGGTCCCATAAGATGAAGAGAGAGAAAAAGGGGTAGAAGGCTTATGTGAGGAAATCATAGCAGAAAACTTTCCTAACTTGGGGAAAGACACAGACATCAAAATCCAGGAAGCACAGAAGACTCCCAACAGATTCAACAAAAACTGGCCATCAACAAGGCATATCATAGTCAAATTTACAAAATGCTCAGGCAAGGAGAGAATCGTGAAAGCAGCAAGGGGGTGGGGGGAAAGTCCTTAACCTACAAGGGAAGACAGATCAGGTTTGCCACAAATCTATCCACAGAAACTTGGCAGGCCAGAAAGGAGTGGCAGGATATATTCAATGTGCTGAATTGGAAAAATATGCAGCCAAGATTTTTTTATCCAGCAAGGCTGTCATTCAAAATAGAAGGGGAGATTAAAAATTTCCCAGACAAACAGAAATTAAAGGAGTTCATGACCATTAAACCATCTCTGCAAGAAATTTTAAGAGGGAATCTCTGAGGGGAGAAAAGACAAAACAAACAAACAGGGGTGCCTGGGTGGCGCAGTCGGTTGAGCGTCCGACTTCAGCCAGGTCACGATCTCACGGTCCGTGAGTTCGAGCCCCGCGTCGGGCTCTGGGCTGATGGCTCGGAGCCTGGAGCCTGTTTCCGATTCTGTGTCTCCCTCTCTCTCTGTCCCTCCCCCGTTCATGCTCTGTCTCTCTCTGTCCCAAAAAATGAAATAAACGTTGAAAAAAAAATTAAAAAACAAACAAACAAACAAACAACAACAAAGAAGACCAAAAGCAGCAAAGACTAGAAAGGACTGGAGAACACCACCAGAAACTCCAACTCTACAGGCAACATAATGGAAATAAATTCATATCTTTCAGTACTCACTCTAAACATCAATGGACTAAATGCTCCAATCAAAAGACATAGGGTAACAGAATAGATAAGAAAACAAGATCCGTCTATATGCTGTTTACAAGAGACCCACTTTAGACCTAAAGACACCTTCAGATTGAAAGTAAGGGGATGGAGAACCATCTATCATGCTAATGGTTGACAAAAGAAAGCCAGAGTAGCCGTCCTTAGATAATCTAGACTTGAAAATAAAGACTGTAACAAGAGATGAAGAAGGGCATTATATCATAATTAAAGGGCCTATACACCAAGAAGACCTAACAATTGTAAACATTTATGCTCCAAAGGTGGAACACCAAAAAATATAAATGAATTAATCATAAGCATAAAGAAACTCATTGATAATAATACCATAATCATAGGGTACTTCAACACCCCACTTACAACAATGGACAGATCATCTAAACAGAAAATCAACAAGGAAACAATGGCTTCGAATTACACACTGACCAGATGGACTTAACAGATATATTCAGAACATTTCATCCTAAAGCAGTGGAATACACATTCTTCTCCAGTGCACATGGAATGTTCTCCAGAATACATCACATACAGGGACACAAATCAGCCCTCAACAAGTACAAAAAGATCAGGATCATACCGTGCATATTTTCAGATCACAACACTATGAAACTTGAAATCAACCACAAGAAAAAATGTGGAAAGATAAAAAAATACTTGGAGACTAAAGTCCATCCTACTAAAGAATGAATGGGCTAACCAAAAAATTAAAGAGGAAATTAAAAAGTGCATGGAAGCCAATAAAAATGATAACACCATAACCTCAAACCTCTGGGACATAGCAAAAGCGGTCATAAGAGGGAAGTATACAGCAATCCAGGCCTTACTAAAGAAGGAAGAAATGTCTCAGATACACAACCTAACCTTATACCCTAAAGATCTGGGAAAAGAACAGCAAATAAAACCCAAAAACAGCAGAATATGGGAAATAATAAAGATTAGAGCAGAAATCAATGCTATCAAAAACAAAAAAACAAAACAAAACAAAACAAAAAAACATTAGAACAGATCAATGAAACCAGAAGCTGGTTCTTCAAAAGAATTAACGAAATTGATAAATCCTTAGCCAGTTTGATCAAAAAGAAAAAGGAAAGGACCCAAATAAATAAAATCAAGAATGAAAGAGGAGAGATCACAACGAACACAGCAGAAATGCAAACAATAACAAGAGAATATTACAAGCAATTATATGCCAATAACATGGGCAATCTGGAAGAAATGGACAAATTCCTTGAAACATATAAACTACCAAAACTGAAACAGGAAGAAATAGAAAATTTGAACAGACCCATAACCAGTAAAGAAATTGAATTAATAATCAAAACCCTCCCAAAAAACAAGAGTCCAGGGCCAGATAACTTTCCAGGGGAATTCTACCAATCATTTAAAGAAGAGTTAACACCTAATCTTTCGAAGCTGTTCCAAAAAATAGAAATGGAAGGAAAACTTCCAAACTCTTCCTATGAAACCAGCATTACCTTGATTCCAAAACCAAAGACCCCACTAAAAAGGAGAACTATAGACCAATTTCCCTGATGAATATGAATGCAAAAATCCTCAACAAGATATTAGTCAACTGGATCCAACCACGACCAAGTGGGATTTATACCTGGGATGCAGGGCTGGTTCAATATCCACAAAACAATCACTGTTATTCATCACATCAATAAAAGAAAGGACAAGAACCACATGATCCTCTCAATAGATGCAGAGAAATCATTTGATGAAATATAGCATCCTTTCTTGATAAAAACCATCAAGAAAGTAGAGATTAGAAGGATCATACCTCAAGATCATAAAAGCCATATATGAAAGACCAAATGCTAATATCCTCAGTGGGGAAAAACTGAGAGCTTCCCCCCTAAGGTCAGGAACAAGACAGGGATGTCCACTCTCACCACTGTTATTCAGAATAGTATTGGAAGTCTTAGCCTCAGCAATCAGACAACACAAAGAAATAAAAGGCATCCAAATTGGCCAGGAGGAGGTCAAATTTTCACTCTTCATAGATGACATGATACTCTATATGGAAAACCCAAAAGATTCCACCAAAAGGCTGCTAGAACTGTTTCATGAATTCAGCTAAGTCGCAGGATATAAAATCAATGCCACAGATATCAGTTTCATTCCTATACACCAAAAATGAAGCAACAGAAAGAGAAATCAAGGAATTGATCCCATTTACAATTGCACCAAAAACCATAAAATACCCAGGGATAAATCTAACCAAAGAGGTGAAAAATCTATACACTGAAAACTATAGAAAGCTTATGAATGAAATTGAAGATGACATAGAAAAATGGAAAAATATTCCATGCTCCTGAATAGGAAGAACAAATATTGTTAAAATGTCAATACTACCCAAAGCAATCTACATATTCAATGCAATCCCTATCAAAGTAACACCAGCATTCTTCACAGAGCTAGAACAAATAATCCTAAAATTTGTATGGAACCAGAAAAGACCCCGAATAGCCAAAACAGTCTTGAAAAAGAAAACCAAAGCTGGAAGCATCACAATCCCGGACTTCAAGCTGTATTACAAAGCTGTAATCATCAAGACAGTATGGTACTGGCACAAAAACAGACACTCAGATCAATGGAATAGAATAGAGAACCCAGAAATGGGCCCACAAACATATGGCCAACTACTCTTTGACAAAGCAGAAGAGAATATCCAATGGAATAAAAACAGTCTCTTCAGCAAATGGTGTTGGGAAAACTGGACAGCGACATGCAGAAGAATAAACCTTCTTATACCACTTTCTTACACCATACACAAAAATAAACTCATGGATGAAAGACCTAACCATAAGACAGGAAGCCATCAAAATGCTAGAGGAGAAAGCAGGCAAAAACCTCTTTGACCTCCCAGCAACTTCTTACTCAACATGTCTCTGGAGGCAAAGGACACAAAAGCCAAAATGAACTATTGGAACCTCACTGAGATAAAGCCTTCTGCACAGCAAAGGAAACAATCAGAAAAACCAAAAGGCAACTGACAGAATGGGAGAAGATATTTGCAAATTATAAAGCTGATAAATTAGTATCCAAAATGTATAAAGAACCTACCAAACTCAACACCCAAAAACCAAATAATCCAGTGAAGAAATGGGAAGAGGCCATAAATCGACACTTTTCCAAAGAAGACATCCAGATGGCTAACAGATACATGAAAAATGCTCAACATCACTCATCATCAGGAAAATACAAATTAAAACCACAATGAGATACAACTTCACACCTGTCAAAATGGCTAATATTAACAACTCAGGCAACAACCAATGTTGGCAAGGATGGGGAGAAAGAGGAACCCTTTTGCACTGCTGGTGGGAATGTAAACTGGTGCAGCCACTCTGGAAAACAGTATGGAGGTTCCTTAAAAAGTTAAAAATAGAACTACCCTACCCAGCAATTGCACTACTAGGTATTTATCCAAAGGATACAAAAATGCTGATTCAAAGGGCCCATGCATCCCAATGTTTATAGCAGCGCTATCAACAATAATAGCCAAAGTATGGAAAGAGCCTGTATGTCCATTGACTGATGAATGGATAAAGAAGTTGTGGTGTATATATACAGTGGAGTATTACTCGGCAATCAAAAAGAATGAAATCTTGCCATTTGCAACAATGTGGATGGAGTGTATTATTCTAAGTGAAATTAGACAAAGACAAACATCATATGATTTCACTCATATGTGGAATTTGAGATACAAAACAGACGAACATAAGGGAAGGAAGCAAAAATAATATAAAAGACTCTTAAATACTCCATAAAACACTCTTAAATACAGATAACAAACTGAGGGTTGTTGGCAGGTGTTGGGTGGGGGTAAGGGCTAAAGGGGTGGAGGCATTAAGAAGGACACTTGTTGGGATGAGCACTGGGTGTTATATGTAAATGATGAATCACTAACTTCTAGTCCTGAAATTATTATTACACTATATGTTAACTAACTTGGATTTAAATTCAAAAATAAATAATAAAAAAATTTTTCAGAAAGCAAAAAAAAAAAAAAAAGAAAAGAAAAGAAATGGATGGTGGTCATGGCTGTACAACACTGTCAATATACTGATACCATGGGATTGTATGCTTTAAAATGGTAAATTTTGGGGCGCCTGGGTGGCTCAGTTGGTTGGGCGTCCGACTTCAGCTCAGGTCATGATCTCGCAGTCCATGAGTTCAAGCCTCGCGTCAGCCTCTGTGCTGACAGCTCAGAGCCTGGAGCCTGCTTCAGATTCTGTGTCTCCCTCTCTCTCTGCCCCTCCCCTGCTCATGCTCTGTCTCTCTCTGTCTCAAAAATAAATAAAAACATTAAAAAAAATTTTTAATGGTAAATTTCATGTTATGTATACATCACCATAAATAAAAGGCAGTATAATTGGTTGATTGATTAAAGAAATGAACAGATGCTTCACCAAAAGAAGGAAGGAAGAAGGACATCCAAATGTCCAAAAAGCATATGGGAACCTGGGTGGCTCAATCAAGTGAGCCTCCAGCTCTTGATTTTGGTTCAGGTCATGGGATCTAGCCCCACATAGTACTCCGTGCTCAGCATGGAGCCTGCTTGAGATTCTCTCTCTCCCTCTGCCCCTTCCCAACTCGTGTGTGCACATTCCCTCTCTCTATATATATAATAAAAATAAAAAATAAAAACAATAAAAACAAAAAGCGTATAAAAAATAACCTCATGAGCTCTCTGACAAACAACCCACTGGTTAAGAAACCAGTATACACCTACCAGAGTGGCTAACATGGAAAAGACTGTTAATACCAAGTGTTGGGTAGAATATGAAGTAACTGAAACATCTACTCATCCCCACTCATTCCACAGTGAGAATATAAAATAGCACAACCACCTTGGGAAACTCTGGGAGTATCCACTAATGCTGAGTATACCCATTATCCAGAAATTCCACTCCCAGGCAGACTCCAAAGAAATGTGTATATATTGTTGCCAGTGATGTGTGCTAGAATGTTCATAGCAGCAATATTCATAATAGCACCAAATGTGCATCAACAGGAGAATGGATAAACACACCTTAATATATCTACAAAAGGAATTCTTATAGAAGTGAAAATGGATTAACAGGTGGATTGCTATTCATAGTTGATAAACCCCACCAACATAATGTTGAGCAAAAGAAGCTATATGCAAAATAATGTATACTACGTGATTCCATTCATCGGAAGTTCAAAAGCAGGTAAAACTAACCCATGGCATTAGAAGTCAGTATAGCAATTACCTTAGTGCTTGGAGAAGGTTCTTTGGCAGGGAAGGTGATTCTGGTAATAATCTGTCTCTCTCTCTCTCTCTCTCTCTCTTTTTTTTTTAATGGTTTTTAAAAATCTTTTTTAAATTTTATTTTAGAGAGAGAGAGAGAGCGAGCACATGAGCAGGGCAGAGGGGGGTGAGAGAGAATCCTAAGCAGGCTCCATGCTCAGCACACAGCCCATCATGGGGGCTTGATCCCATGACCCTGGGATCATGACCTGAGCCAAAAATCAAGAGTTGGATGCTCAACCAACTAAGCCACCCAGGTGCCCCAGGTAATATTCTGTCTCTTGATCTAGGGGCTAGTGATACAGTTATGTTCATTTTGTAATAACTCACCAGGCTATATTCTTAGGATTGGTGGCTTTTTATGTATATTATATGTATATCATACATGTATACATACATATATAATATGTATATTGTACTTCCATTTTTTAATTTTATTTAAAAAATTTGTTTTAATGTTTATTCTTTTGTTTTATTTTTTTTTTTTTTTTATAGACAGAGAGACAGAGAGAACAAGCAGGGGAGGGTCAGAGAGAGGAGACACAGAATCCAAAGGAGGCTCCAGGCTCTGAGCTGTCAGCACAGAGCCCAACGTGGGGTTTGAATTCATGAACTGCGAGATCATGATCTAAGATGAAGTGTGACGCTTAACTGACTGAGCCACCCAGGTGCCACTATACTTCCATTTTTTTAAGTTTATTTTAAAAAGCTCCTACTGATAAAGAAGCATTATATTTTCTTTAAACAAATTCTTCTAATTATCATTTGCACTTGGTCTTCATGCCCCATATAAAATAATAAAAAGCTGGAAAGCTTTTATTAGACCGGTTGCCATGTAATAACTATATTTATGCATAAATTCTTTGTGACAATAAAAAAAAAGAGCACTATGGATTCTGGAATTAATGGATAAAGGGGAAGGGTTAATCTCTAAATTAACAAACTGAACAATGGGTAAAATTGGGAAATGCCAAACAGAAAAGTGGACTGGCTGTATTTTCTTTGGAATCTTTACTTATACTTATGGAATGAAGGTCTTCATTCAGTTAAAGAGATTAGACGCTTGGTAGAGAAGATAGGAAAGATACTTTTTAGGGTGGGAGGGTTTCTTTCTTAGAGCCAGAACTGATCCCTACGGACCCACATACTGAGCACACCCTAAAGCCAGCCTCGGGTAGGGCAGGGGCTGAATTCAAGCCAGGCACCTCGAGGTATCTTGCCTTTGCTGGGCCAGATGACCTAGTAAGATGTTCTGTTCTTTTTTCCTCAGTTCCATATAGCAACTACTCCTTATCAGAAGTTATGCTAAGCCTTAGGGATTCAAAAATAAATTAGATATGGCTCTTATTCTCAAGAGCAAGAAGCTATATAAGCAGATTGCAATTCAAGGTGATGATATGAATGTTATGAATGATGCCATCCATAGATTATGACCCCGAACAAGTTGCTTAACCTCTCTGTTCCTCAGTTTCCTCATCTGTGAACTGGGGGATAAAGATAGTACCCACCTCACAGGGTTGTTGTAAGGATGAAGTGAGATCATGCAGGTAGAGCAGTTAGCCAGGTGCCCAACACACAGTAATTTGACTTTGCTCCATGACTGTGATGATGACGACTAGGCCGTGGTTATATTGATGATGAGGGAACCCAGGATGTGATCGAAGCATCAAGACCCAGACTAGAAATTCAGGGATGCCTTCCTAAAGCACGAAGAGTTTGAGAGGGTATGGTGGGGAAGGGAGAATTGCAGATGGATGGGATGGCCTAGAAAGTCTCAGAGCCATGAGACGGCGTGGTGATTGCGGCAGCCTGTGGTGTTGAGGAGGGGCTGGAGTGAGGCACACGCAGTGGAAGAGAAGGGTCTGGAATGGGGTCTGGGAGGGCCCAAACTAGTGAGATAGCATTTCATCCTGTGACAGGAAACCACAGGAAGGGATTTGAAAAATACCTTCCAAATAAAATAGCAGGACTTGGTGTGTGATTGGTTAGGTTTGAGGGAAAGAGGAGTTTCTGGTTTGCAAAAGGGGAATGGATGCCCCCAGGAATGGAGAACTTCAGGGGGAAACCAGTAAGGGGTGGGGGGAACGTGCATTCTGTTTCTAACAGGTGGAGTTTGAGGTGCCCACGGAGCATCTGTAGCAGGTGCCGGAGCGCCCATCTGGGGCTCAGGGACACTGGACAGGTGTGAGTGCGTGCGGCCAGTGCCAGGACAGCAGGACATCCCAGAGAGGTCCCAGGAATATGATGGGGGACGGTCGCTCAGAGCAGCAGCACCTCAGGGTGAGCAGAGGAAGAGGAACCACTTGGGGGCTTTGGGAGGACACGTGGACACTGGGGACCCACAGCAGGTGGAGTCCAGGGGAGGGCAGACAAGGTTAGTACCATAGAGAGCCTGGCATCCGTCAGCTCCAGTGGCCATAACAAGTACCACAGCCTTGATACTTAAATAACAGGCATTGACTTCTCACAGTTTTGGAGGCTGGAAGTCTGAGATCAAGGTGATAGCAGCATTGGCGTCTCCTGCGGCCTCTCTCCTTGGTTTGCAGATGCCGCCTCTCTCTGTGTCCTCACGCGATCTTCCCTCTGTGTGTGTCTGTATCCTGATCTCCTCTTCTTTTTTTAATTTAAAAAAAATTTTTTTTAACGTTTATTTATTTTTGAGACAGAGAGAGACAGAGCATGAACGGGGGAGGGTCAGAGAGAGGGAGACACAGAATCCGAAGCAGGCTCCAGGCTCTGAACTGTCAGCACAGAGCCAGACACAGGGCTCAAACTCACAAACTGTGACCTCATGACCTGAGCCAAAGTTGGATGCTTAACTGACTGAGCTGCCCAGGCACCCCTTTTGTTGTTGTTTTTCTGTGTAGAAGCTTTTTAGTTGTAAAATTAAAAAAAAACTTTTTCATCAGCACACCTGGGTGGCTCAGTCGATTTAGTAGTGCCCAACTCTTTTTTTTTTTTAATTTTTTAAAAAATTTTTTTCAACGTTTTTTATTTATTTTTGGGACAGAGAGAGACAGAGCATGAACGGGGGAGGGGCAGAGAGAGAGGGAGACACAGAATTGGAAACAGGCTCCAGGCTCCGAGCCATCAGCCCAGAGCCCGACACGGGGCTCGAACTCACGGACCGCGAGATCGTGACCTGGCTGAAGTCGGACGCTTAACCGACTGCGCCACCCAGGCGTCCCAGTAGTGTCCAACTCTTGATCCCGGCTCAGGTCATGATAACTCTTTGTGAGTTTGAGCCCCACCTTGGACTCTGTGCTGACATTCCAGCGCGGAGCCTGCTTGGGATTCTGTCTCTCCTTCTCTCCACCCTGCCCTCACATGTGCATGTGTGTGTTCTCTCTCTCTCCCAAAATAAATTTTAAAAAACTTTAAAAAGTTTTTCATCAGTAAGAGAGTGAAAAAGTCACCAGGCGCCCCTGATCTCCTCTTCTTATAAGGACACCAGCACCCTGGACCAGGGCCCACCCCTACCACTCCATTTTATCTTGACAACCTCTTCACCTCTGTGTCTCTGAACAGTGCTGATCTGAGGGACTCAGGGTTAGGACTCCAGCAGATGAACTTTGAGGGACACAGCTCAGCCCATAGCAGACTTATTGTGTTGGCGAGAGGGACATGGTAGATGAGCTCACAAGAGCCCTGGAATGCAGGGGAAGTCAGGCTGCAGAGACTGGATGCAGTGAAGTGAGAGGCAGGGGATGGGGCAGCCTGGGGCTGGAGGGGCAGGAGCGGGAGGGGCCACCAGGGTGGAGACTCAGGAGATACCTGAGCATGACAAAGGCTAAATAGAAGCATCCACAGTGGGTGGGAGGCACTGAAAGGTCAGGATCACAGCGTCCCTCAGTGGGTGTGGAGCGGTGGGGGCACTCCAGCTGTGGAACACCTCAATCAGGGCTGGCCCACAGTGAGCACCCTGAGTCACAGCCCCCTGAGAGGAGGGCATGGGGCCCACTCAGACCTTCAAACCCTGATTCGTCCTGACTCTGGCCCCCTCAGGAATGGTGACCTGCCCCAGATGACCAAAAGAAAAGCTGGTCACCTGGGGAGAGCCCCAGGAGACTGTCCAGTGATTTAACAGGACAGAAATGTTTTGATTTTGTGAATGAGAAGATTATTTTCTCCTTAGACTCAAGATATTTTCTAAGTTAAAAAAATTTTCTTGTGCACTTATCCTGATGAGCACTGAGTAATGTATAGAATTGTTGAATCACTAGATTGTACACCTGACACCAATATAACACTGTATGTTAACTATGATGGAATTAAAATTAGAAACAAAAAAAAATTTTAATATATGAAATTTATTGTCAAATTGGTTTCCATACAACACCCAGTGCTCATCCCAAAAGATGCCCTCTTCAATACCCATCACCCACCCTTCCCTCCCTCCCAACCCCATCAACCCTCAGTTTGTTCTCAGGTTTTAAGAGTCTCTTATGCTTTGGCTCTCTCCCACTCTAACCTCTTTTTCAAAAAAAATTTTTTTAATTTTCTTCTTGGGGGCACCTGGGTGTCTGAGTCAGTTAAGCATCAGACTCTTGGTTTTGGCTCAGGTCATGATCTTGCTGTTTGTGAGTTCAAGCCCAAAGCTGGGTTCTACGCCAACAGCGAGGAGCTTACCTGGGGTTCTCTCACTCCTTT
Source organism: Panthera uncia (assembly GCF_023721935.1). NCBI lineage: Eukaryota > Metazoa > Chordata > Mammalia > Carnivora > Felidae > Panthera > Panthera uncia. The sequence continues at coordinate 140,697 of NW_026057891.1, forward strand.
TCTCTCTGCCCCTCCCCCGGTTGCACTCATGCTCACTCTCTCTCTCTCTCTCTCTCAAAATAATAATAATAACTTAAAAAAAGATTTAAAAAATTTCCTTTCCACTTACATGAGATTGCTGGAGTCATCAGAATCACAGAGACAGAGGGGCGCCTGGGTGGCGCAGTCGGTTAAGCGTCCGACTTCAGCCAGGTCATGATCTCGCGGTTCGTGAGTTCGAGCCCCGCGTCAGGCTCTGGGCTGATGGCTCGGAGCCTGGAGCCTGTTTCCGATTCTGTGTCTCCCTCTCTCTCTGCCCCTCCCCCGTTCATGCTCTGTCTCTCTTTGTCCCAAAAATAAATAAATAAATAAATAAATAAATAAATAAATAAATAAATAAAAGAATCACAGAGACAGAAAGTAGAATGGGGGCTGCCAGGCACTGGGGGAGGGGAGAATGAGGAGTCAGTGTTCAATGGGTACAGGAGTTTCAGCTCAGGAAGATGGCAAAGTTCTAGAAATGGATGGTGGTGGTGTTGGCACAGCAGTGTGAATGCCCTTAATCCTACTCAACTGTACACTCAAAAATGGCTAAGATGGTAAGTTTTTTTATTTTAAGTCCAAGTTGTTAACATATAGTGTAATAATGATTTCAGGAATAGAATTTAGTGGTTCATCACTTACATGTAACACCCAACGCTTATCCCAACAAGTGCCCTCCTTAATGCCCATCAACCATTTTCCAAACCCCTGCCCCATCCACCCCCATCAACCCTCAGTGTGTTCTCTGCATTTAAGTCTTATGGTTTGCCTCCCTCCCTGTTTTTACAGATGGCATGTGTATTTTACCACAATTTAAATAAATAAGATTTTTAAAACATTTTCTATACAGTTTTTTTCCTCCTTGATGTGGATATTTAAACATTGGAGGCAAAATGTCTCTAATGCTCTTGACTAGCAAAAGGTTGTTTTTTCTATAGCATCAGGCAGGAGACTTGCTGGGCACTGAGTCTACCAGGAACAAGTACCAGCCTTTCCAATACATGAAAGGAGAGTTAAGGAGTTTGTACATCAGCAAACCCTCCTTTTCGCCAAGCAGTTCAAGGCAACCACCACTCATTGGGCACCAATTATGTGTTTGTATGATTTGCATCTTTTTGTGCTTTGCTTTTCCATGAATGGCATCTTGTGTGTAGAACAGACAGCTGGGTGTCAGGGAGTGACACAACTTGGGTGCCACCCTGCCCTCTGAGGCACAGGCCCCTTCCCCTGAAGAAGCTGGAAAGGCTCTCCCTGTGGCTCACTGTGTCTGGGGTCTCTTTCCAGTCTGGGAAGCAGATCCGAGTTCCTCCCATGTCCCCACTGCAGAGGGCCAAGTGCCTTGCAAGTCTGAAGACAAAAAAAACCCCAAAAAACAAAAAACCTGCTGTGGCTGGCCACTGGAATTCCAGAAAATTCTGAATGAAAACAGCAGTTGCAAAATGGAATGGGTTTACAAATTGCAGCTGATTATTCACTGGCTGTCTTGGGTTTTGGCAGGAGCACGGGAAAATCTGCTGCTCAAGGACCCGAAGGCAGCAGAGGAGCAGTGGGGAGGAGCCGGGGTGGGCGGCTGGCTCCCAGCCCATCCCCCACACAACCTCGGGCCCCATTTTGGCTGAGACTGAGGACAGTCAGGCCCCGAAGGCACAGCATGAAGCAGCGGCTGAGGGCAGCCCGGTGTCTGCTGGTTTTGAATCCACGTTATCCTGGGACTCGGGTAAGCTGTCCCATACTCTGAGCCGGAGGTCCTGGGGAGCTCAGGCTGTTTTACAGGCACACCAGAAACGTCTGCGTTATTTCTCAAACAGGTCAGCAGACGGCTGCGGGTGCCAGATCTTTGATGGAATGAATTTTGGATGCAAATCAAATATTTAAATTGATGTTTTCCCTCTCTGGCAGGACCATTCCAACTGGTCCCTTCGTCTTGTTTTTACATAAAATTCAGGCTTCATAAATATGCATTTTTCTTCTGGAAGATGCTTGAGGCAGGACAGTGGCTGCATTTGAAAGCCCAGAGGCTACTGGTCTCCCTAGAGAAGGGGAGCAGGTCCCCTCAGCTAATCCCCCTGCTTGGCTGAAAATGTTCTTGTCAGAAAACCGATTCTTTCGCCTGTTGGTTCCACGTGGTTATATATTGTTTAATCACAGAGGCCTTGGGTTTATCAAGCAGCCACTTGCTGTCTATCTTTCAGGAAAGAAGAAGGAAGACAAATTCATTCACTTCTGTCTCTTTTTCAGTTTCCTGGGCTGCACAAAAGCAAACGGTGTTTATGAACATCCCAAAGTGATGTAAAATATCCATCTTGGTGAAAATATCATGCTTCCTTTTGAAAAACATCTTTCTGAAGAAAGAAAAAATGAAAAACAGCATTTTGTGAAAGGAATCTTTACCTATAAATCTACCTCAGATAATTCTAGATATTTCAAGTGGCTCCCCTTCCTGCCTCCACTACATATAGAGAGAGAGAGAGACTCAAGAAATGTGAAGGTGCTTTCTCCAAAACTTACTCTGGGAGCTAGGATCTGGGTCTGGACCCTGAGTCTCCACATTGGCCAGTTAAAGTGGACAACGAGGGGCGCCTGGGTGGCTCAGTTGGTTAAGCATACAACTTCGACTCAGGTCACGATCTCATGGTCCGTGAGTTCGAGCCCCGCGTTGGGCTCTGGGCTGACGGCTCAGAGCCTGGAGCCTGCTTCCGATTCTGTGTCTCCCTCTCTCTCTGCCCCTCCCCCGTTCATGCTCTGTCTCTCTCTGTCTCAAAAATAAATAAAAACTTTAAAAAAAAATTTAAAGTGGACAACGAGGGCACAGTGGCTGATGGAAGAGAGGCGCGGGTAACCTTGCTCCCAAGGAATCCAAGGAACCCCAGGGCCAGAACCTGTGGCAGCTCTTGGAAAGAGTGGGTGGGTATTTTCCTTCAGCGATGGGATCCAGAAGGGGGCGAGTGCCCCACCACCACCGCCCAGGATGCTCCTCTATTGCCCTGCTGGAGGGCTGGAGCCTTTCCCAAGTAGGACCCAGCCTGCCAGCCCCTCGAGGGACCCTAATCCAAGGGCTCTGACCCCCAACACCTTCCTTAATCCTTCCATCTTCCCACCCATTTTGCAGTCTGGAAGAGTTGAAATTTCCTACTGCCTGCTTTGTTTTTCTTTGCTTCATTCATCCAATGTAGAAGAATACAAAAGCCCGGGGTCCTCTTGATGCACACTCTGCCATTGGAATATCAGTTGCTAAGTGTGCATGCTTACTATCAGCTAAAGACCAAGCCCTGCTTATGTCCAGAGTGAAGGCTCTGTCTCAGCACAGCCCATCCACATTTCACACACTGAGTCAGGCTCCTCGGAGCACAGTGCACAAAGTGCACCCACCATCCCAGGAAAGAAAAATGATGGAAACCTATGGCCATGAGAATAAAAGTTAAGAGAAGCTCAATGCACAGACTTGCTGATAAGGGATATAGAGCCACTGGGAGAATCAAGGGGGTACAATGCCCACAGGTGCTCAGCACCGCCTGTCACAAGGTGTATTGTTATTTTAATCTCTTTGTCCTTTAGGCACTGGTCAGAATTCAGTCCTTAGGCATCACACGTGGATCTGCACAAGGTACTGATGAAAAACTCCAAGAAGATGTGTCACCTGGGTGAATTCTCAGGTCACCAGTTTCTCCCTTTGAAATCTGAGAAGGAGGGGAAACTGAAAACTGTTCAATGGGTCTAGGGTTTCAGTTTTGCAAGAAGAAAAAGTTCTGGAGATCCATTGCACAACAATGGGAACGTAGTTAACTGCATGGTTCACCTAAAAGTGGTTAAGGTGGTATATTTTATGTTACAGGCAGACCTCGTTTTATTGCACTTCATGGGATTATGCTTTGCAGATATTGTTTGTTTGTTTTTTTTTTAATTAAAGGTTTGTCAAGCAAGTCTACTGGCACCATTTTTTCTCAACAGCATTTGCTCACTTCTTGTCTCTGGGTCACATTTTGGTAATTCTCACAATAATTCAAACTTATCCGTGATTACTATATTTTTTATGGTACTCTGTGACCTGTGATCTTTGATATTACTACTGTGATTATTTGGGGTCACCACGAATTGAGTCCACATAACAAGCAAACTTAATAAACGTTGGGTGTGTTCTGTTCTGCCAACCAGGTGTTCTAGTCTGTCTCCCTCTTCTTGGGCTTCCCTATTCTCTGTGACACAGCAGTATTGAAATCAGGCCAATTAATCACCCTACAACAGCCCCTACATTTTCAAGTGAAAGGAAGAGTCACACGTCTCTCACTTTAAATCAAAAGATTGGGGTGCTTGGGTGGCTCAAGCAGTTGAGCCTCTGACTCTTTTTTTTTTTTTTAATGTTTATTTATTTTTGAGAGAGAGAGAGAGAGAGAGCCAGAGAGCAAGGGAGGGGCAGAGAAGGAGGGAGACACAGAATCCGAAGCAGGTTCCAGGCTCCAAGCTGTCAGCACAGAGCCCGATGCAGCGCTGGAACTCAGGAACTGAGATCATGACCTGAGCCAAAGTCAGACACTTAACGGACTGAGCCACCCAGGCGCCCCGAGCCTCTGACTCGATTTCAGCTTAGGTCATGATCTCACGGTTCCTATTCAGTACGGACACTGACAGCATGGAGCCTACTTGGGATTCTCTGTCTCAGACTCTGCCCCTCCCCTGACCTCATGCGCGTGCACATTCTCTCAAAAATAAACTTATATGTATATATATATGTGTGTGTGTGTGAGTGTGTGAGTGTGTGTGTGTGTGTGTGTGTGTGCTATAGATGAAGAAAGGTTAAGACCAGGCCCACTAGTTTAACACATCAGCACAATATGAAACAAAGCCTCCAGACTTTTCCTCCTGTGAGCTTCCTCTTCTACTTGATTGCAATTGCTTTTAAAAAATCTTCACCCAGGGCACCTGGCTGGCTCAGTAGGTAGAGCATGTAACTCAATCTCAGGATCATGAGTTCAAGCCCTGCGTTGGACATGGAGCTTACTTTTAAAAAAAAGAAAGAAAGAAAAAGAAACAGCACCCTTCCTTACAAACGTTCAAGTGTCCTGTGTTGCTTACTCCTCAGCTCTCCAGATTTGCATTCAGCACCAGAGGTGGATTGGAGAAGAGGAAGGAGCATGGCTTTGGAGTCCAGTAGTGCCTCAAAACTAGATCTGCTGAGAATCAGGCATGTGACCCAGGCCAAGTTACTTCCACTTCTCATCTGTAAAGTAGAGATCATAAAATAATTGGGGTTTTGTGAATATCAAACAAGGTAATGACTGTGTTAACCAGCTAACTCTCCTTGAAAGCAGACAATATTGGGGCACCTGGGTGGCTCAGTCAGTTAAGCATCCAGCTTTAGCTCAGGTCACAATCTCACGGCTTGTGGGTTCAAGTCCCGCATCAGGCTCTGTGAGCCTGGAGCCTGCTTCAGATTCTCTCTCTCTCTCTCTCTCTCTCTCTCTCTTCCCCTCCCCTGTTTGCACTCCATCTCTCTCTCTCTCAAAAATAAAACATTAAAAAAGATTTTTTTTAAAAAAGAGAATATTAAACTAGTAAATGAACTTGCAATTATTGATTCATTTAACAGCCTGAATACCACCATTACCACCATTCAAAATTTCAAAATTTATATGTAAATGGATATATATGTAATTTGAAACCCTAATGGGTGAACTTTGGTATTATTAGCCTGAGAGGAAGAGAATAATGCTTCTCAAGTAAATAAAATATTATCACCTAATGTCTGTTACCATTATTTTGGTGGCCCTCAGTGAACCACACCTTAAATTCATGATCTTGTATAGTCTCCCACATTGACTCAGGGTTTGGCCATGAGCCTAACTTTGGCCAATGGGCCATTGGCAAGGATACTAAAAGTGGAACCTTGATAAGCACTTTCACAGGGGTTTGTCTTCTTAGAATGTTCCTTCTTAGAGCACAGTCACCATGCTGTGAGGAAACCCAAGCAGCCACACAGAAGGGCCCTTGTAGGAGACAACTGAGGCCTCTGGCCAACAGCCCCAGTTGATATCTAAGTCAGTAACCACATAACTGTCAGCCATGGGAGTAAGGCCATTTTGGACTGTCCAGCCAACCCACCATCAGGTAAAATGGAAGACCTTCTAGTCAACTGGCAGTGTCATGAGAAATAATAGATTGTTGTTATTTTAAGCCGTTCAATTGTAAGGCTGATTTGTTACCTAACAATGGATAGCTGACACAATTCCTTTTCATCTTCCCAATCTCATTTTTGTAATCACAGAGAAATAAGGAAATTTGTGAGAAGTAGCATGTCTTAATGTTTGAAACTTACAGCTATGCAATCAAGCTTAATTTGTACTCTTGGTTTCGCTGCTTACTTAGCCATGTCGCCTTGGGAAGATTACTTAATTTCTCTAACCTTATCTGCAAAATGTGAGTAACACCTGCTTCAAGTGTCCTTAGTGGGCATTCACCGAAGGAATGTATATAAAATGCTTAGCTTGCCTGAACACACAGTAAGTGGTCAGTAAATGTCAGCTATTATCATGAAATCAAATACACTGGCTTGTACTTTTATTATGAAAACTTTAGAATGAATCCAAAATGAAACAGGGGCAAAGTTTACCAGTTGAGAAACAGACAAGCATTGGAAGTTCAGAAGGCATTATCTGCCCACAACTTTCCCTCAGGAACAAAGATATTGAGACATATTAGAGGCCTATGAGAAACATCATAAATTCTGTCTGCTTATAGACCCAAGAGACTGCCCTACATTCTCAAGCCCTCCAAATCTTATCTGGGTCTCTCACCCAGAAGAGTATCAGGCAGCCTGGCCTAAAAGCCAAGAGACTTACTAAGATTTACAGAATGCACTGCCTTGAAGCTGCCAATTGTTATCTGAAATAAGAACCAGATGTGAGTTCTTCATAAATGAAAGGGCTCCAACTTACCTCATTAATTGAGGGAAACAACGGAAGTCTGCAGGAATATACTTTTTTGTGTGTGCCTGTTTTTCCCTCAGAAAGGGCTCACAGATGCTAATAGAATGATAGCCCCGATTTCCAGTCCCTGAATTTCTTTACATTTCCACCTTTCTCACTGAGGATTTCCCTGCTAATGGTGCTCAAGTGATTGTGATGGATTGCGGCAGCAACTTCCTACACTGACACCCCTAATACGGATGTTAAAAGAGAAAGTAAAAAAATCAATCCTACCCCAAGCCCAATTGTCTTTTCCAGGAGTTTTTCCTGTCCTAAAACAAGGGTAGTCACTCTGTAGAAGCAATGCATGAACAGCTATCCCATGAAAGGGGCACCAGGCTGTATTTAAGAAAATGGTTTTTTCTATAAAATAATGCATTCTTCTGATGTGGCTCCTACCAACCTCTAGCCAAAGAAAGCTGGTGTCCTTTTGAGCGATATCTTCCCAAACTGGCAAGTTGGGGCCCAGGGGGTGAAGGGGTGGGGCTAAAAGAGAGTAGCTCCAAGACCAGGGAGTTCCCAAGTGGATTTCCTCCCCAGGGGAAGAGTCCTAGCTGACCTGAAACTTCATCCCTTCCAGAATGTTGATTCAGCTCCTTCAGCGGTAATAGTCCACCATGTTAGCTTGAGTCAAGAGCTAATGAGGTCAAGGTAGAGACAACACTCCTCCTGAATAGCTTTTCTTCAAAAGGAGAAGGAAGGCACACCAACAATTTGACTAACACTACAACAGACTAAAGTAATTCATGAAGGAGTGTGATGGTTAATTTTGTGTCAACTTGACTAGACCATTGCAGTATCTAGATATTTGGCTAAACATTTTTTCTGGGTGTGTCTGGGAGGAAGGTGTCTAAATGAGAGTAGCATTTGAATCAGTGGACTCTGTAAAGCAGATTGCCCTTCTCAATGTGGGTGGTCCTCATCCAATCCCTTGAGAGCCTGAATTGAACAACAAGGCTGAGAAAGGGAGAATTTGCACTCTCTCTGCCTGACTGCTGGGCAAGGACACCTGTCTTTTTCCCCTGGTCTGGGACTTACACCATTGTCTCTCCTAGTACTCAGGCATTTGAGCTGGAGTGAACCATGCCTTCAGCTTGCCTAGGTTTCCAGCTTGCAGATAGCAGATATGGTGGGACCACTCAGCCTCCATAATTGTAAGTAAATTCATCATAATAAATATTTGTAATATATAACAATATATTTATTTTATAAATATAAATATATATATCCCATTGGTTTCATGTCTCCAAAGAAGCCAGGGAGCTTTGTGGTCAAAATGGCACATGAGTTTAGAGGCAACATGCCAGAAGAAGGAGGAAAATCCCAACTTTGGGCAGTAGGAAAACAAGGCAAATATTTCTTCAATTACAAGAGATGAAAATAATCATCTTCAACCTCTGGTCATTTCCCCAGAAATGGGTGGGTCACACTTGGCTTTCTGCCAAATAATTTAATTTTATTTATTAAGATGAATACAGCAGTAACTTTGCATCCAAAGGGTAACCTTTTCCCCTGATCTGGATTCCTAGGAATATGCTTGCAATAGTCCCTCTGGTCCCCAAGTCCCAGCAAATGACACTAAAAGAATTTGAACATGATCTTAGCTCCTTAAAAGGGATGCTTCTGGCATAGGTTTTTTGGTCGGTTGCTGTGTTACCATGTCCCTGCTCTAAATTTAAGAAAACTGCCTTGGTAATCTGTAGGTCTTTCTTTCCTCCTCTCTTTCTCTCTTCCTTTCTTACAGAAACCTCTTGACACTTGTTCCTTGGAGATCTACAAGTCTATTTTCCTATGCATATAAATTCATCAACTCAGTCTTTAGAAAATCCTTTTATATCAGATTCATTTTAATCTTATATGGAAAGTAGATGATAATGGTATCAACTGGCAGGTACAGTTTGAAAACACTAACCAACCCCAGATTATTCCAAAGAATTAACAGCAATAAATCTTATTTCCAACTTCAATTGACACTTCCTAAATTAACTTCCTTATTACAACACTTCCTCTCAGTTGGCATGCACTCTTACAGATAATAAGAGGGACATACTGAAACAAAAACACCTTCTGACTTCCTGCTTGGGCTGAGGTTTTACATCATGTGGGGGCAGGGAATGGAGCAGCTGGAAACTTTTGGTGATAATATTGTCAAGTTCTAAAGCAGCCCTGGAGGCTATTCTAAGTCCACTGCAGTACAGAGATTTTAGAATCTGCTAGTCAATTTATATATATACACACCCAAAATAGTCTGCTGGGATTTGGATTGGGATTGGGATTATACTGAGTTATACTGAATCTGTATTTTGGAAATATATTTTAACAATACAGAATCTCCTAATCTACAGACAAGGTATATATTATTATTTATTTATGTCTTATTATAGCAATATTTTGTAGTTTTCAATATACAGGTCTATCACATATTTTGTCACATTTATCCCTAAATACATTTTTAAGCTGTTGTAAATGTGGATCTTTAATTTCAATTTCTAATTGTTGCTACATACACAAACATGATTTAAAAAAATTTTTTTTAACATTTATTTTTGAGAGAAAGAGAGCACGAGGGGGAGAGGGACAGAGAGAGAGGGAGACACAGAATTGGAAGCAGGCTCTAGGCTCTGAGCTGTCAGCACAGAGCCCGATGCGGGGCTCAAACTCACCAACTGTGAGATCACGACCTGAGCTGAAGTCAGATGCTCAACCGACTGAGCCACCCAGGCACCCCAAACATGATTTTTGTACATTGCTTTGTATCTTACAACCTTGATGAAGTCACTTATTGGTTCTAATGCATAGTTTGTGGACTCCATTGTGCATTCTCTACATGACTGAAAATCATGTCCTCTTTTATGTTTTCCAATCTGGATGCCCTTTGTTTCTTGCCCAGTTGTACAGTCTAGAATCTCCTGTATAATGTTGGATAGAGACATCCCAAATTTGTTCCTGATGTTAGGGGGAAATTATTCAGTCTTTCACAATTAAACATGTTAGCTCTATGGTTTCTGTAGATGCCCTTTATCAAATGGGGTAAGTGCCCTTTATTCCTAGTTTGCCTGAGTTTTTCTCAGAAATAGATGATGGTATTTTGTCAGGTGCTTTTTCTGTACTGATTGAGAGGATTGTGTGAACGCTGTATCAGCCCTGCATTCTTAGGATAAATCCTATGAATGTGATATATTATCTTTTTATTACAGAAGATTCAATTTACTAAACTTTTCCTTAGAACTTTTGAATTTATGCTTATGTGGAATATCGCTTTGTAGCTTTTCTTGTAGTATTTCTTGTAGCTTTGTCTGGCTAGGGTATCAGGATAATTTTGGTACTAGAGTTATGTTCATCTCATAGAATGAGTTGGGAAGCATTCTGTCCTTGATTTTTTGGAAGTTTGTGCAGATTTAGTATTATTTCTTCCCTAAGTGTTTGGTAAAACCCATCACTAAAGCCACCTGGACCTGGATTTTTGTTACAGGAAGGTCTTAAAACTGTAATTTTAATTTCTTCTGTAGGGCTGTTCAGGTTATCTGCTCCTTTTTTGGTGAGGTCTGTGAATTTGTGTCTTTCAAGGGATTTGTTGGTTTCATCTAGGATTTTGAATTTATTGGCATAAAGGTGCTCCTAATATTCCTTTTAATATCTGTAGAATCTGTAGGGATGTTACTTCTCTCTTTCCTTATATTGGTAATTTCTCTTCTTTCTTTTTCCCCTCACCAATCTGGCTGGATTTTTTATTGGTCTTTTTTTCCCAAAGAAGAAGCTTTTAAAAATTTTTTTTTTTCAACGTTTTTTATTTATTTTTGGGACAGAGAGAGACAAAGCATGAACGGGGGAGGGGCAGTGAGAGAGGGAGACACAGAATCGGAAACAGGCTCCAGGCTCCGAGCCATCAGCTCAGAGCCCGACGCGAGGCTCGAACTCACGGACCGCGAGATCGTGACCTGGCTGAAGTCGGACGCTCAACCGACTGCGCCACCCAGGCGCCCCCCAAAGAAGAAGCTTTTAGATTCACTGATTGTTCTCTACTGTTCTTTTTGTTTTTTAATGTTTACTTATTTTTGAGAGAGACAGAGTGTAAGCAGGGAAGGGGCAGAAAGAGGGGGAGACACAGAATCTGAAGCAGGCTCCAGGCTCTGGGCTGTCAGCACAGACCCTGACTGGGGGGCCTAAACTCACAAACCACGAGATCATGACCTGAGCCAAGGTTGCTGGATGCCCAACCGATTGAGCCACCCAGGTACCCCATGATTGTTCTATTGTTTTTGTCTTTTATTTCATTGATTTCCACTTTGATCTTTATTATTCCTCTTCTGCTTACTTTGTATTGAATTTGCTCTTATTTTTCTAGTTTCTTAAAGTGGAAATTCAGGTCACTGATTTGAGACCTCTCTAATACAGGTATATACTACTACAAGTTTCCCTAGTAAGTACTGCTTTAATGGCAACCTACAATTTTTTTCATTCACTTCAAGTTACTAATTCCCCTTTAGATTTCTTTGACTTGTGAGTTAATTTCCAAATATTTGAGGATTTTCAAGGCTCTCTTTTTGATTTTTTTCCTTTTATTGGTTTCTAACATAACTCCTCTATGACCAAATAACATAATTTGTTATGATGAATACTTTCAAATTTATGATTTTTTAATGGGCTACAATGTGGTCTATCTTCATAAATATTCTATGTGCACTTTTGTATTCTGCAGTGTTAGTGTGGAATGTTCTACAAATATCAACTAGGTCTAATAGGCTGATATTGTCATCCAAGTCTGCTATATTTTTATTCTGCCAACTTGTTCTATCAGTTTTAGAAAGGAGTAATAAAATCTTTGATAATTGTGTAATTATCCATTTTTCCTTAGTCTGGTTAGCTTTTGTTTCATGTCTTGAAGCTTTGTTACTAGGTGCAAAAACATTTAGGATTGCTGTCAGTTACATTCATTAACTGACTCCATTATCATAATGAAATAATCCTTAATCCCTGTTAAAATTCTTTGTTCTACAGTCCATTTTGTTATTAATATACCCATTCTAGCTTTCTTTTGACTAGTGTTAGCATGGTGTATCTTTTTCTATCCTTTTATTTTTAACCTATTTTTTATATTTAAAGTACATTTCTTGAAGACATAATATAGGTTTTATTTTTGTTTTTGAGAGAGACAGAGGCAGTACGAGTGGGGGAAGGGCAGAGAAAGAGGGAGAGAGAGAAAATCCCAAGCAGGCATCACACTACCAACGCAGAGTCTAATGTGGGGCTTGAACTCATGAAACTGTGACATCATGACCTGAGCCGAAACCAAGAGTCAGACGCTTAACCAACTGAGCCACCCAGATGCCCCTAATGTAGTTTTTAAAAATTCAATCTGACAATCTCTGCCTTTTAATTGGGGAATTTAGACTTTACATTTAATGTGAATATTGGTATGGTTAGGTTGGAGTCTATCACCTTGCTATTTATATATACACATTTTTTTTTTTTTTTTTTTGAGACAGAGAGCACAAGCATGGGAGGGGAAGACAGGAGAGAAAGAATCCCAAGTAGGTTCCACAATGAGCATGGGACCCCAACATGGGGCACAAATCCACAAACCATGAAATCATGACCTGAGCCAAAATCAAGTCAGGCACTTAACCAACTAAACCACCTGGGTGCCCCCCTTGCTATTTATTTTCTATTTATTCCATTTGTTCTCTACTCTTTTACCTCTTATCATTTTTTTTTTTGGATTAATCTATTATTTTTTTATTGCATTTCATCTGTTGTTAGTTTCACAGCTATAATCTTTTGGCTATTTTGGTGGTAGCTTTAGGGTTTATAGTATACATCTTTAACTTATCACAGCCTACATTCAAAATATAGTTCTCTCATTTTACATCTAATATAAGACCCTTATAAGTATGCTTATAGTATACTTCCCCCCCCTTGTTTAGCCTTTCTTGTCATCATTTTGCTTTTACATATATTATAAAGTCCATGCTACTTTTCTATAATTGTTTATAATTACCTCTTAAAGAAGCTTTAGAAATAATAAATCATACATTTACTCATACTATTTCCTCTGCTCTTCATCCCTTTGTGACGATCTATATTTCCATCCGGGATTATTTTCCTTCCGTCTGAAGAACACCCTTTCATCTTTCTTGTAGTGAGTATCTGCTGGTGATACAGTCTTTTGCAAGTCCAAAACATCCTTATTTCTTCCTATTATTTTCTCAGTGGTACCTAGTTTGTTGTCATGTTAGTCAATCCACTTAACTTTTAATTATGGTGTTCCTCATTCCTAGATTTCCATTTGGTCCTTTTCCCATCTGCTCTCATGCTCTTTAATCTCTCTTATTTCTTTAAATATAAAACATACTCTTATGTCTGGTTAAGTCTTTTCTTTTGTAAGACAAAGTGTGTGCGCATGCACAAGTGGGGGACAGGCAGAGGGAGAGGGAGAGAATCTCAAGTAGGCTCCACGCTCAGCACAGAGCCCAATGCAGGGCTTGATCTCACAATCTAGAGATCATGACCCGAGCTGAAATCAAGATTTGGATGCTTAACCGACTGAGTCACCCAGGCACCCCATGTCTGGTAAGTCTTAATAGCTTAAGTCTGTAGGCCTGCTTCTTTTGTCCATTGTTTCTGCTGGCTCTTGTCTCTCTTACATGTTTGTGATTTTTGGTTGTGAAATTGCATTCCTTGAAACTATTTCTGAGTTCCTCCAAAGACAATGGTTTGCTTCTGTCACCTGGAAGGCACTAAAAACCTGGTATCACTTTAAATTTCCAGCATGACACTTTTTTAGACTACCCAGGCTGTGCAAACAAATCAGTTTGGGGGCTGAATGTGGCTATATATTTACATATACATATATACATATATGTATACATATATATATACACACACACACATATATATACATATCCTCAGGGGAGATGGGTTTTCAGGATAAGCAATCTTCCTCGCTATCTGTAGGGCGGGGGGGGGGGGGGGAGTGAAGGAGGACAAGGGGAGATTGGAGAGGGAGGAAACAGACAGATTTGTTCACCCTTACACTGTCTTTTTTGGGGTCTCAGCCTTGTGAGGTCTCCTATCAGTCCCCCTACCATGGGCAGGACCTAAGTTTTGTCAGCTGTGCTACTGGCCCTTCCCCACCCCAGGTGCTGAAAAACAAAGTTCAATTTGATATTTGGCAAATGTCATAAGGGTGAAAAGTGGCACCAGTATCCTAATTACCTCTTTGTGTTTCTACCTCCATTTAAAATTTTTTGAGAATTCTTGGGGCGCCTGGGTGGCTGTCGGTTGAGTGTCTGACCTTGGCTCAGGTCATGATCTCACGGTTTATGAGTTCAAGCCCTACATTGAGCCCTCCAGCTCAGAGCCTGGAGCCTGCTTTGGATTCTGTGTTTCCCTCTGTCTCTCTGCCCCTCCCCCACTCACACTCTGTCTCTCTCTCTCAAAAATAAACATTAAAAAAAAAGAATATTTAAATTTTTTTGAGAATTCTTAAATTCTTTTGCAGCTCATCAATCCATTTTTAAAAATCGTTCTTGATATGTATTCCAGAAGTTTTAGTTGTTTTCAGCTGGTCCTTATCAGCCACAGCTGGAAAAAAAAATTCTTTTGACTTGTGCTTTACAATATACAGTATTGAAGCACCCCTCCTTGATCCAGAGGCAAGAGTGGAACACACACTTAGGAACCAGCTAACCTGAGGTCAAGTCTCAGATCCACAGCCAGCGTGATCTTGCTCACTTGTTTATACTCTGTGCCACTATTTCCTCCTGGGGTTCATGTGAGAAATAAATGAGGTGATACACAATCAGCACTTAACAACAGGGACTGGCCCTGAGAAGTATAATCTAATTATTATGTGAAAAACCTGTAATCATATGCCTGAGTAATGGCACACATCTTACCCAATGGTCCAACAGCGCCTGTTCCCTGGCCATCCTGCTCTGCTCTACCACGTAGTGACCCACACCTCTGTGCTTATACTGATGCTGACCAGGGGTAGTCAACTATGAGATCTGTACTGGATGTCAGGCCCAGCTGCACTCACAGGATGGGCCCTAAGTCAAGAGTAGAAATGCCATCATCATACAAGCCTGGGTGAACACACAGCCCTTTACCATTAAGAAATCTGAAACCAAACAGAAACATACACAAACGTGATTTAAGGTTTTGTAGTTTTTATGGTGGACAGTCATCGTTCGCCCCAACAGCCATCTGAAGCCAATAGTCTTGATTATTAAAAATCACGAAGTTGTATAAATGTTCTCCTCCTTTTCGAAAACCATGTTCATTTTCTCTCCACGAAACAGGACTGTCTGCAAAGCCTTGAACTGACAATGTAACCCAAGGAGCTAACTTTGGTTCATCAAAGTAGCGACTGAAAAAGAAAGAGAAATCTTAACAAACGGGAGGGCTAGGAACGTTCACATTTATATTTTCACTTATTCAGAATGAGTGGTATTTCTGATGTTCCAATGAAGCTCAGACCTTAGCTTCTATTGATAAAAAATTAAGAGATACAAATTACATTCAAATTACTATGTGGTGAACTCAATAAACGTTAACCAATACAGAATGCACAAAACCAACTTCAGCAGTTCCTACGCTTACTATGGAAAACATGTAAGATGCAAAGAAAAAAAAAAACACAGAAGTGTATAAAAATAGTTTCCCTCCATTTAACAGTGTTGTTCGCTCAACAGTCTGTGTTCACGGCAACACTGCAGAATAATTTACTGCATTTAAATAAAATCCAAGCTTCTTTTTATTATTATTATTTTTAATGTTTATTCATTTTTGAGAATGAGAGAGAGAGAGAGAGAGCATGAGCAAGGGAGGGGGAGAGAGAGGGAGACACACAATCCAAAGCAGGCTCCAGGCTCTGAGCTGTCAGCACAGAGCCCGACCCCTGCCCAAACTCATGAACCTGGAGACCATGACTTGAGCTGAAGTCAGCCACTCAACCGACTGAGCCACCCAGGTGCCCCTAAAATCCAACCTTCTTATTGAGGAAAATCAAACTACTAAACTAGTAAGTGAAAAGGGGTATTAGACTTAGAAAACCCTCAAGACTTAAATCTTAGACATTTGAAAAGTGAAGACTGCGAAGGCGTTATGTTTACTTCATAGTCTTTTTAATACGGGAATGGAGTTTCCTGACATTAGATACAATGTGGCGTTTTTTCTAGAGAGTACCTTTCCGGACCCCAACCACACACCCCATCCTGCGTGTCCAGTCCCTGGCATGTGAACCCTGCCCTGGGCAGATGTTAAGAGCGGGAACAGATGTTAGACATGATTTGGTTTCAAAGATGGTCAACTTGCTTTCTCACCCCATTTCAAAAAAAAACCTTCGCAGAACTCTAACATTTAAAACAGACCATAACGTGTTCCATAGAGTATCACCATTTTCCTAAGTGGTATTATAACTTTTGGGGCACGACGTGAAAAATGAACAGCTTGTTTTCAAGAAGCCTAATTAAACTCTGCTCTTTGTCTTTTTGTTAAGTATAAACAGAATTTTCCTCTCACCAAGGACAGTCACATCATTTAAGATGATAATGTTACCACACTGTGCACCCAAGTGAGGAAAAAAGAGAAGACGTGTGCAAGAGAGCCCTGCGATCTGGAACAGTAGCCCTGCCCCGGACGTGTCACGCTGGCATGAACAAGCAAGACCTAAAAGGCAAAAAAAAGTTCTCACCACAGCTGTTCCAACAGGAGACGTATCTTCTCTGGAACTATGAACCCAGTGATTGTACACAAGTAAGCTTTTGCCACCACCGTGCTCGGCTGAGGACAACAATAGGTTGATACGAAATTATTCGGCTCATTATTTCTGTAGCACACACACACACAAAAGAGAAAGAAAGAAAATACCTCTGTTATCTCCCACCTGATCATTTTCAAAGTATAAACCCCCATGAAGAACGCAGAGCTGGCCACGCCCCAGCCCGGGCCCCCCGGACGCACAGTTGGGCGTTACTGAAGACGGCGCCCAGCCAGTCCAGGAGCTCAGGGGCGCTGCAAGCCGCCCCCGGGGCTCCCCCGAGCTCGCCGCTCCGCAGCACCGGGCACTGCAGCTCGCTCGCCGTGCTCAGGGCTACTCGCGGCTGCCGCTCCTGAATTCCGTAACTGGAAAAGTACGACATCATCCTTGATTCTTCTGCACCTTAGAACACACCATAAAAGGCCATGTGAGTACTGGAAACAAGATCGGCGAATCCCTGGAACCACCCCATTCCCTCCCGACAGTTCCGGGGAGCAGGCGGGATGAAGTAAAGCAGAAGGAGGGTGTGCAAAGCTGTATTCAAATTAAAATCATTTAAGTTCCTTTGGGCTCCTTGGTGCCAAAGTTCTGTAAACATTCGCTTTCTTTCACTTTTCCTGGAAACGCATAACCCTTTCACGTCCAACCCATAGTAGTATCATAGGTGCCCTAATCTGAGAATTTTGATTGACTAAATAAAAAAGCACCACTTATGTATAAATAAAATTAGTGAACTCTACAGAGAGGAGCTTATTTGCATAATCTCTCTAAAGGAAGCACAAGACGAACTGAACGATGGCAGCATCTCATCTGAGCTTGTCTTTAAAAACCCAGTAAAATCAATGTATCTTCACGGATTTTCCAACAGCCTTGGGAGACAGCAGTAGTGGCCCCCTTAGTGGGGGGAGCAACAGGCAGGCTTTCTTACTGTCCAGGGCAATAGAAATAATCTGCTCTCCATCTCAACTCCACCTACCCCCATCCCCCACCACCAGGAGCAAAGGTCAGCAGGCTTACTGGCCAGTATAAGACTGGAGTTCCGGATTCCTCTTCTGTAATGCAGCCCACTCCATGCACGGGTGTCACCTGGCCCACTGTGTATCACCCTGTAGGTACTGGGACTTGGTGCACTACTGTATATGCTCATAGTCCAGCCACTGACACTATGAATAATTAAATCCTTTGCCTCTGACCTGAGTCTCGTACCTTCTGCCAGCATCCATGAGACTGTGCAGGCTAACTTCTTAGCTTACAAGTGGGGAAAATCTCAGACCTTCCCCAGTTCCTGATAAGCCCTTAGAATAATATGCAGTCTTAGGAACACAGAACTCTCCAGAACCCAATATACAGAAGGTACTCAATGAACACTTCGAGCAACTGAATTGTCAGTCAGTGTCTCTGCCCTCTTGTATCTCTACCATAAGTAGGAGAAGCACTGAAGCATTCCAGACCCATGCAAGCAACCTACAGCACCCAGTGACCAGAAACTTCCAAGGAAGAGCAGATGGATAGGCGTGATCTCCAAAATGGACCTATGTGTCTCCCTATTCTCCAAAACAGAGTACCACACCATCATAACTGATGATCTGACCCATGACAATCTTGTGATGGACCAAAGATACACTCTAAAAGGACCAAGGCACATGGCAGTTGTAAGCAAATCAACATTGTCTGGGGACCCCTGAACTAAATTTAACGTTCAATCAATTTCAAGTTATGACAAATTTAACCTGACAATGAATGGTCTGCCTGATTATTATCTTGCCATAATCAACAGTTTGTATTTAGAATGTGTGTTATTTAAAAATGTGCAGCCAAGGCTATCTGAGGTAAGCTGCAGGAAGGAAGAGGACAAACAGCTAAGAGTTAGCTGCTCTGAAGCCATCATCTCTGGATCCAAACATACCCCACGGTGATGGAGGCAGATGCCTGTGGGCCTAGATCATCTTGATGTATAGCTTTTGGGGAGGGCAGAGGGCTGCAAGCAGCTTCCTGAATAATGTTTATGCATATATGTATACAATATCCTAGACCATAAGGATGAATCACCTGTTTGAATTCTCTATTACCCCCCTTTAATCAATAATTGGATTTCCAAGTCATTGTATTGTTACATATTTTTCATACCTGTGTGATGCCAAGCCAAGAGAAAATCAAATTTCAAGGGCTTCTTTTCTTTGAAGGACCAAGAAACTCTTTCATACTTCTTAGAATCCAGGTTAAGGGATAAATCCATCAAATCAATGGAAACAACTTAAAAAATGGAAAGAGGAATACATCGTTCATTCACATATACTACAGCCTACACTGTGGCAAAAGTGTTGTATTAAAAAGCATCAGAATTTTTGGAATTTTGTGAATAGTAAAAATTATTTTGTTCTTCTTGCATTCCTTTGGTTTACCAAATCAAAACTCTGCCTTGTTTTAAATTCATACTTTTTCCTAGGTCAAAGACCAAGAGCAGAGGTCCTTGGGAAGTCAATCCTAAATCTACCTATGGATGTGGCAGCCTCACTTATTCACGTTTTAAGCCTGACACTATCAGTAGAACCATCTCTTTTCACTCACAGGTGAATCTCTACTAGTAATCATAAAAATTCGGTGAAAGTAAAGGAAATTCTTTATTAAGAACAAGTTGTAGACTCTTATGTTGGGTTCATTACTTTGAATTTTTGACCCAAAACATATATTTAATCAACCATTCCAACTCTGTGATCTGTATAAGATTCAGCCTACAGCTGCAGAGAAATAGATACAACAGCAATCTTATTCTCTCCAAAGCTCAACCTAGAGCCCCTTGAGTCAGAAGTTTTAAAGACAAGAAAAAGCCATAGTTCTTCTAAACAAAAAGAACAGCAGCAATTCAAACATTTAAACTTCAATAGCTACAGGACGATTACTAACTTGTTGGAAGCTGATGGAGCATAATACTTACTAAACTTCATGATTTTTCTGCCAGAATACTGAGATGGACGACCTTGAAGTCCAGTTTCTTCATAAGTATCTTTATCCAGTGATAAAATTAATTTCCCTAAAAATCAAATAATTCCCCCAAAAAAGATGCTAAAATATGACATGTTCTCTGACTGAACAGAGAACACAGCAAATTCAACAGTTAGATATGAGGGTAATAAACTACATACAAGGATCTTCCTTGTGATACAAAGATATTATTTATACATACATCTTACTTATGTAGAAGGATATTTTAATGTATTATACATACATGGATATTATGATAGTGAAAACAGAAATATGTACATTTTTATTAAAGAAATAATAGTTAAATCATGGTATATCTATTCACTGGAATACCTTCAAAATATTAAAAATAGTAAGTCAGAACTATATGCCCTGATATGGAAAGATGTTTATGACATATTGGGGAAAAAAGCAAACTGAGAAACAATGTAATACAATGAAATTTATGTTTAAAAAAAAAAAAAAAAGAACAAGCTTTATGTCTGTTTATAAATTTATAGGAAATGTCAAGAGAAGGGAGCCTGGGTGGCTCAGTCAGTTGGGAGTCCAACTTCAGCTCAGGTCATGATTTCATGGTTCATGAGCTTAAGCCCCATATCAGGCTCTCTGCTGTCAGTACAGAGCCCGCTTCAGATCCTCTCTCTTTGCCCCTCCACTGTTCGCTCTCTCTCTGTCTCTCAAAAATAAAACATTAAAAAAAATAAAGAAAATGTCAGGAAGAATAAACACCAATAATTCCTAATTGTTAACAATAATTCCTTCTAAGAAGGGGAATGAATCTGGAGTTTTGACTTTTTTTTTTTTTTTTTTACAGTATTTCTTGTAAAATCAAAGAAAAGACTGAGTGTTGTTACCATTTGGCAGCAGGGCAACTGTATTATCTTCATCAATATTTGTATGGTATGTTAGTGCATAGCACGAACCTATAAGAGAAAGAGCCCAGACCAGAAATTAAGGGGAAAAAAAAAAATCACACCTACAAAAATTTAGCAGATTATCTTTACACTGTAACAAATATTCCAGGTGATTAAAGGTCAGTATCCACCACTGCTCCAGCTCACTCAATCAACCTCAAACCTGCCAAGGCTGAGCTGGAGGACACAGAGGCCACACTCTAGCTAGTTCATGCCCCCCCTCCCCCCAGGGCCTATTTGTGCCAGGTGACTGCCATCAAGCAGAAAATGGACTCAGGGTGGAGTGCGTACCCCCGGGGATGCTGGCAGAGGCACAAAGTAGAACACTAGGGAAATGTATACACTTGAGAGGAAGGGTTCCAGGTAAAGTTTCAAAATGCGCCAGGAACTTGTGTGAGGTTAGGAAAGCCATGCAGCCTCTCTGAACCTCAGTTTCCTCACCTGTAAAATGGGGATCATAGCCCTAATTTGGAGAGCTGTTGCAAGAGTTCAGATAGTTAAAAGTGCCTGTTGCAGCCAGTGTCCACATTATTAACAAATTAGTACCGAATTTCAGAGCAGATGAAAGGAATAAAGTTGATGGGGCCAGGGACAACATGTCAGTTTCTCGAGCAGTGCCAGCAGCACCTGAAGGAGAGGAACTGCAAGGAACTGGATTCTTCATAGCTCCATGCAGAGGACAGACACAGGGCCGGCAACAAGATAAGGGGCTTACTCACAGTGATTCATGTAGTGAGGGTGCATTCCCTAAAGACACTGACATACAGTTTCAAACAAGTGGCCCCTACAAAACAACTACAACAGAGAAATCAACCCAGCAGACACGAATGGAAATGGGGTGAGCAGAAGAGGGTCAGAGCCACAAAATCTAAGCAGAAGGCACTGAACCATAAACAGGCACACCGCCTGGTGAACAGCCGCTGTGGCTGCATCAGGAGATGAACCCTTTGAGACTGCTGAGTGGGGACTGAGTGGGAACACAGTGGTCTCTGCAGCCACACACCCAATAGCAGTGTATCTGAACACACAGATCCCAAGACCTTCCTCTCCCTGGATCCTTGTTTTAAGATGAGAGATACCTTCATCTTACAACATCCCCATGCCACACTTGTGAACAAGTGTAATCAGAAACCACCACCTACAGAGAGCGCCAGAAAGTGTAGGGTGAGAACACTGAGGGCAGGGGGGCGATGCACGCACTTGACCACACAGACCATCTCCAGAGGCCCTGTTGAAGACAAGGGAAGACCCCTAGTATTGTGATGTGATCTAACTATCCTTTCTCAGCTTGCCACATTCATAGATATGATCAGGTTTTCCTCACCTTTCTTCACAAAGGTGTTGATGAATTCATGTGTAATTAACTCATGAAGAGGTAAGTTCTTCACAAAGTAATAGGGTCCGGTTTCCATGACCAGGTTTTTCAGTTCTTTTGATAGTATCCCACATTCAGGAATCAGAAATGAAACCTATTGGAATGTGTAATATAAATAAGCCTTATTTTCATGTAGATTAACCCCCAGCTTTTTAGGGATGCTGTAACATATGAAGGCTGCTAACTATTCCCCCACAGGTTTCTATAAAACTCTTAAATTAATTTACCAGTCTCAGGAAAAAAGAAATTTGACAATTCATGTTATTTGTGTATTCAAACATTATAGGAAAGCTGAATGAGAAAAAAAAATTAATAGAAAGCTCTTGCTTGCATTTCATCTTTTGCAAATAAGCAATATCTTTTGTATCCTGTCCACTACTCTAATTTTTAGGGCAATCTAGTACAATGGAATATCCCTAGATTTGTTTATCCTGGTACCAGCTGGAATCAAAGGGACTGTCCTTTAGGGCTTACAGAAATTAGGGACATCAATCATTAACAGGCTCCACGAAAGCATAAGTGCTCCTGGTTATTTCCATTTTCTAGACAGAAGAATTCTACAGATCAGCCCAGGCGGGAGAAGGCACACACCCTGACTGCTGCTGGTGAGGAGCTTTCCATCTAAGGCAGAGATGTTAAGCCTAACCAGTTTCAAATGTGGCCCAAATGCTCCACACCTTGAAAAGTGCTCTCCCAAAGCTCAAACACCAGTCTATTCCTGAGGGACCAAGGTCACCATTTGTGTCTCTGAAAAACTGCCAGTCAGACCTGGGTGGAGATGAGGCTGATCAATTTCAAGTAAAAGTAAAAGGCTTAAACCAGTTTAAGTCGAGTTTTTGGAGGCCTCACCACTTAAATGGGTTGGTGAGAACGGACCATTAGACCCTTGACTAACATTTGGATTATTCTCCTCTTCTCTTGCCAGATGCTGGATGAACCAATAATTAACCTCACTGATGCCTCAACTTCCACATCTGCAGAAAGGCGCCCCATGCGGCTGGCATTTTTACGAAGCAAAAGCCAAAGTTACCCCCCCTGTAAAGCTCTTAAATTATGCTTGCAAACAGGGACACCACGACTCATTTCACTCTAAACCTGACAACCTAGCGCGCTCCAGCTGGAGACCACAGAAGGTAACAGGCAAAGTGGAAACTTTTCTCAGAGATAAAACTAGTTCCTCTAAACAGTTTAGAAAAGCATGTGCTTCCTGGTCTGGACTCGGCAAGATGCTCCCATGAGGTGGGAGAAGGAATCAAGAGGTGGGGAGGGGCGCGAGGCCCCAATTTGGAGCCAGTCCGCGGCTCCACGTGGCAGACGTCACAGCCTTTCAACTCCAGAGGCCCGTGCCTGACTTTTCCCTCCGAAGAAAGTGTTCCACCGGGGGCGGGGCCAAAGTAGCCAGCGACGCTTTGGAATCGGCCCAGAGCAAATCGCCCAGCCCCTCCTTGCGAGGACAGGACACTGCCCCTACTCCCGGCCCATCCTGGGAGTTGTAGTCCTGCAGCTCTGCAAACTACCAGCTCGGAGTAGTTTAGAGACTACAGCTCCCAAAGTGCCTAGCGCGGGGCCCCGCCCCTCTTCGCGCTGAGGGCGGGCTCCTCACTGAACGCGACTTTCCCCACATCTCTCCAGCTCCCGGAGACGGGGTACTTCCTGAGTGGCTCACGACGGCCAGACTCACCCTGTAATTATGGTAGTGCGTCTCCACAAGATGCCGGTGGCGCGACTTGTCATGGCCGAAGTTGGATTTCTCGCAGACCAGCAAGTGTCGGGGAACCTCTCGCAGCCTGCGCAGTGTGGCCATGCTCTCTCCGGCGCAAGCCCTGAGCGAGCTCCGGGAGCCCAGTCCCTCCGCTTCGCTCCGCCCCTCCGCCTGGCCCCGCGGGCATGCGCATTGCAGCTGCGCAGTGCCGGTTGAGGCTGCTCGGGCTTGGTGACCGGTTAGGGGTGAGGGCGGGCCTGGGTTTCTTCGGAACCTTAGGTTCCTGAACCTTGGGTACCTGAAACCGCAAATTCATTGCCTAAAGGGGAAATACCTGGTACCTGGAAACCTGGAACTTGCTTT
Source organism: Panthera uncia (assembly GCF_023721935.1). Taxonomy (NCBI): domain Eukaryota; kingdom Metazoa; phylum Chordata; class Mammalia; order Carnivora; family Felidae; genus Panthera; species Panthera uncia. The sequence continues at coordinate 164,776 of NW_026057891.1, forward strand.
TTCAAACCCACCTTTCTCGCCAAGACCTCCGTCCCTCCCTGGTGCTGTCTTGCCGTATATCCTCCCTCTGTTCCTTCACAAATGGTTTAGGAGTTTTGTGCAGGAAGATAATACACAATTTCTGTTTTCGGCCCTACAATACGACTCCGTCGGAACCACTTTAAGATCCCTTTTTAAAAATCCCACCTGAACGGCTTTAAAAATTTTGTTACTATTGTTACAATGTGAGAATTCGTTTTTCCATAATTTTTCTGATCAAGTACTATACGTTTCTCAAGCTGGAGTATGCACAGCCCCAATTCTGTGCTGAGAGGATGCAAAACAGCAGACTATCTGTGGTACAACTGTCTGGAGCGTCAATTTTAAGATTTGGAACAACCGAAGTTACGTAATTTACAAGGTAAGTATTTAAAAATTTTAAACAGACCGGGCCAGTAACGTGTGCCCAAAATGTCAGACTATCTCTGAGAAAACTAAGAAAAACATATTAACCATTATTTTAAACAGGAAAAATTATAAGGAATAGCAGGTTAATTGAAAAATTCTACCAATTTCCTGAATCACAATATGGCACCTAGCGGTGTTACAAATGTCATATTAGGATATAAAATGCTTAAAACATTACCTCTTAGTCACGTCACAAGTAGCAGTGGCCTCTCTTAGACCACCATCAGACGTGTACACACACCTTTGCTGATAATACAAAATTTGCAAAGTGCTGTAATTTTATGGTCTACCAGTTGTATTTGGAGCCAATGTGAAGGTTTTCTTGCAAGCCATTTAGTTTAAAATATGTTATTAAGTTTTGAAAATTCAATATAAATTATATCAGCTGAAGATTGATAAACAGCCACTATGCCATTCTGGTATTCATAACTCAGTGTTCCTCCAGGGAAATCGTACTTGCAGATATGTTTTATGGGGGTGTGCCTGTATTATGAAATAGAAGGCAAAAATCTCATTTATTTTAAATGTTTATTTATTTTTGAGAGAGAGAGAGCTCAAGCAGGAGAGGGGCAGAGAGATGGAGACACAGAATCTGAAGCAGACCCCAGGCTTTGAGCTGTCAGCACAGAGCCGGACGCGGGGCTCGAACCTGCAAACCGTGAGGTCATGATCTGAGCCAAAGTCAAATGCTCAGACGACTGAGTCATCCAGGTGCTTCTAAAACTCTCATTTATTTTAAAGACTAAAGCTGAGGGTGCGCCTGGGTGCCTCAGTCGGTTAAGTGTCCAACTTCAGCTCGGGTCATGATCTCGCAGCCTGTGAGTTCGAGCCCTGCGTCTGGCTCTGTGCTGACAGCTTGGAGCCTGGAGCCTGCTTCAGATTCTGTGTCTCCCTCTCTCTCTGCCCCTCCCCCACTCATGCACTGTCTGTCTCTCTGTCAAAAATAAATAAACACACAAAAAAATAAAAAAGACTAAAGCTATAACTTCAAGTAAGTTTGGGACTGCAGAATCCTTTCATCCTCCCTCCACAGTGTTCTGGAGTTCTGTCTGTAATGACTCATTTCTCCCTGCCTGCTGGGTCATTTCTGTCAGTATACAAATGTGCTTAATGTTGTGCATTAAGTGAAGGCACTTCCTTTGACCCTGAATTCCTCTGCATTCTCACCATTCTGTTTCTCTGCTCCGTAAAAGCCACTTCTCTGCACATTCTCTCCTGAACCCAATATATTTTAGCTTTCCTCCATACTACTTCACTGACCTGGCTTTCATCAAGGTCTTTCCATTTGCCAAATTCAAAGCCAAGTTTCTGTTCTTATCTCAGTCTTTTAGCTGCACTCAACACAGATGATACAATTGAACACTTCTTCCTTGTATTAACTATATTTTCTTATCTTCTTTTTAAAAATTTCTCTGATGCTCTGGATCTGGGGCCTCACTGACTAGGGTGGGACTGCCCCTTCCAGGTTTAGATAACTCCTAAAGATAGCAAATAATTTGTGCAGGGAGCATGTCTTTCATTTGCAAACCAACTAATCCAGAGCTTACACCCTGTCACCTCTTCTGGAAACTGTTAGGCTCGCTCCAGGCTAATGTTCCCCTGCCCTAATAACCCCAGGGCCAGGTCCTAGATAACTAGGGACAGTCCTGATGCTCCAGAGCCCACTGAAACTGTTCAGACTAGCCACTCCTAAGCCTACATAGTCTGTCTACCCTGCCTCAGTCATTCCTTCCCATAATAAAAGCTCTGACTGATGCTCTGCCCTCACTTCCCCTGCCTCCTGACCAACCTAGAAGCTTCCTGTTGTGGCTCCGGATTCTAGGGAGCTGTGAGTAAAAACTTCCTTTATGACAGTCATTTCTGTGCATGCTTGCCATCCCTGTCAGAACAAATCTCTGGGTACATTTGAAAACCCTCCTTCTTGGTACACTCCCCTGTGGATTTTTGAGAACCTTTCTTCTGGACCCCCGCTTACCTTACTCTATTTCCTCCTGCCCTTCCTCCTCCACTAGATCTCTAGTGATCCATACCTTCCCCGCTTCTCTTTCCTGCCCTCTCTTCTCAGAGTGATCCCTCGTGATCTCAGCTTTCAGAACCATCTATCTGTACCACCAGGCCTGGGTCCTCATCCCTGGGGTGGGGGTGAGGGACACCCAGGCATCATTCTTGACTCTTCTACACTTCTCACCCCATATCTGTGGCTTGTTGGCTCTGCCTGCAGCATGCATCCTGGTGGCGGCCTCTTCTCACTCACTGCCTCTGTTTCTACAACCAGTTTCAGCCACCTTCCCCTCTCTCAGTTGACTGCTAGACACAGGCTTCTAACTACCTCCCTGCTTCCTGTCTTCTGCGGTCTCTTCTCCCCTCAGTATCCAAACCGATCTCAAAAATGTGAAAAATGTCATACAGACATACCTCATTTTATTGCACTTTACTTTACTATGCTCTGCAGATACTGTTTTTTTAAAAAAAAATTTAATGTCTATTCATTTTTTGAGAGAGAGAGACAGCATGAGTGGGAGAGGGGCAGAGAGAGAGGAAGACACAGAATCTGAAGCAGGCTCCAGGCTCCGACCTGTCAGCACAGAGCCTGATGTGGGGATTGAACCCACGAACCGTGAGATCATGACCTGAGCCAAAGGTGGACGCTTAACCAACTGAGCCACCCAGGGGCTTTGCATATACTGTGTTTTTAACAAACTGAAGGTTTGTAGCAACCCTGTGTTGAGCAAGTCTATTGGTGCCATTTTTACAAAGGCATCTGCTTGCTTTGTGTAACTGTCATATTTTGGTAATTCTTACACTACGAACTGTTTCATTATTATTTGTTACTGTGATCTGTGATCAGTAATTACAACTCTGAAAACTCAGGTGATGGTTAGCATTTTTTTGGCAATAAACAATTTTTTAATCAAGGTATGAATATTTTTTTAAATGTTTATTTATTTTTGAGAGAGAGCACACAAGCGGGGGAGGGGCAGAGAGAGAAGGAGATACAGAATCAGAAGCAGGCTCCAGGCTCTAAGCTGTCAGCACAGAGCCTGACTCAGGCCTCGAACTCACAAGCTGTGAGATCATGACATAAGCTGAAGTTGGATGCTTAACCAACTGAGCCACCTAGGTGCCCCGGTATATACATTTTTTTTAAGACAAAATGCCATTGCACACTTAATAGATTACAGTATAGTGTAAGCATAACTTTTATATGCACTGGGGAACCAGGAAATTTATTTGACTCACTTCACTGCATATTCACTTTATTGTGGTTGGCTGGAACCAAACTGCACTATATCTGAGGCAGGCCTGTATATGCTACCCACCCCCCACTTAAACCCTGCCTGGCTTTAACCTGGCTTTTCATTGCACTAGTATAAAAGCTTAGATAACCTGGCCCCTGCCTACCTCTGCAGCCTCATCTGCTACCCTTGCTTGTTCATACTATTATTTGTCTGAATTTCTGGTATCTAGAGCTGAAAGCAATCTTTTTATTTTTTTTTTTAATGTTTATTCATTTTTGAGAGAGAGCAAGTGAGCATGAGCCGAGGAGGGGCAGAGAGGGAGACAGAATCTGAAGCAGGCTCTAGGCTCTGAGCTGTCAGCACAGTGCCCAATGCGGGGCTCAAACCCATGGACCGTGAGATCATGACCTGAGACAAAGTCAGACACTTAACTGACTGAGCCAGCCAGGTGCCCTGAACTGAAAACAATCTTAATTGACAAATGGATATTAGATCACAGATTCGGGAGCATAGCACAAGTCTGAGGATGAAGGGCCAGGAATGGCTTAAAAAAAAAAAAAGAAGAAGAAGAAAGAAATAAGAAGCAAAACATAACCGATTTGTATGTATATATCCAAAAGAATATAGTAGCAAATATGAATTTTTAAATGACCACACCAAGAGACTTGCAAAAAAAAATTACCTTTGTATTCTAAAAACACAAAAATATACTTAGTAAATATAAAAGGATAACAGTTTTACACATCACATTTTGGGACTATGATACAATAAAATTAGAAGTACAAAAATAATTTAAATATCCTCAACTCAGGGCGCTGGGGTGCCTCCGTCAGTTAAGTGTCCAATTTGATTTCAGCTCAGATCATGATCTCTCAGTTCATGAGACTGAGCTCGGGCTCTGCGCTGACAGCACAGAGCCTGCTTGGGATTCTCTTTCTCTGTTTCTCTGCATCTCGCCCATGCACGCAAATGCGCACGTTCTCTCTCTCTCTCAAAATGAATAAACATTTAAAAATAGATAAATATGCTCAACTCCGTGAAAACATTAAGATATTATTCTACATAAATTAATGCCTGCATCAGTGTGCAAATTCAAGGCACAAATACATTGCCTATAAATATACAGCTGACCCTTGAACAACACTGAAGTTAGGATGCACACACTCCTTTATCCCCTGCAGTCAAAAATCAGCATATAGCTTTTGACTCCCCCCAAACTTAATTACTGTTGACTGGAAGCCTTACTGTTAATAAATTACCACCTATTTTATATATGTATTATATACTATATTCTTAAAGGAAATGAGAAAAATTGTTAAAATGAAGGAAAATACATTTATAGTACTGTAGTGTAAAAAATCCACATATAAGTAGACCTGCAAACTTCAAACCCGTGTTATTCAATTGTACATGCAAGTGTATTGTATTTATACTGGTGAAAGGAGAGAGCTTTCCATCTCTGAAGCTCCTGGGTATGTTCATCAGTAGGCAGCCAACCTAAAATCTGTTAACATCATCCCATTACAGGTGGGAGCAGCAGGGAAGGTGGTGCTGGGAACTGTAACTATTGAAGACACCAGTAATAAATCAGAGGACTCCATCCTGCCAAGCCTAAACTTGACCTCACAGTCTTTATCAGCACAGGGCTCCAGGCAGCTGCCACGAATGGACGGGTGTTGGGGTACAAGATCAAAACTACCCTATGATGGCAGGCAGCCTGGGAACTGGATCCAGCAGGTACAGTGGAAAAAAATCAGCGGCCCCCAAGAATATATGATGCACTCCAAGTGAGGACTTGAATCCCTGGAGTTTTGGGAAGGCTCAGAGGCAGACTGCTTCATGTCCTCTCCCTCTGACTGGTTGGGAATCGATGGAACATGCAAACATATTAACACTGGCAGCTGTGTGGACTGTGTCAACACATGGAAGTGCACAAATGGAGTATTTTAAAACAGAACACAATGTTATATGTCAATTGTATCTCAATAAATCTGGGGGAGAAAAGCAGAACCCAAAACAGTCACACCGTCTGACTAAAACTCTGTCACATATGTTCATTACAATTTTGGAAGAGGATTTTGAAATGGTTGACATTTTTTATAAAGCTCATTCTTTTGTTTAAAGTGAAAAACATATGTTTAGAAGTAAATTGGTACATAAAAAATTTAAATCTTAGCTATCCAGGGACTTCAGATATCTAGGATGAGGCATTTCTGTTTATCTTGGATTTTACTATAATGTGAAAACTATTAATCCACAATGCAGTTAATGAAATAGTATACATTAACAGAGAAAGGGGCAATCACCATAATTTTATATATAATTATCAATAACTGTATAATAATATATAATATTACATATTCAGTATTGAACACTTATAATGAATCAGGAACTAACTACCGCAAGCACTTTATATTAATTATCTCATAAGAATCCTTTCTGAGGTAGGTTTTAGTAGGTTTTAGTACCTTCAACTTAGAGGCTAATTAATAACGCATAGAATAGAATAAGAAACTTTAAAATGTGAAAGGCTCTCAGGGTGCCTGGGTGGCTCAATCAGTTTAAGTGGCTGACTTTGGCTCAGGTCATGGTCTCGCAGCTTGTGAGTTTGAGTCCTGCACTGGGAGTAATATTCAGTAATAATCATATCTTTTTTTTTTTTTTTTAATGTTTATTTTTGAGAGGAGCAGAGGAGGGGCAGAGAGAGAGGATGACACAGAATCGGGCACAGGCTCCAGGCTCTGAACTGTCAGCACAGAGCCTGATGTGGGGCTCGAACCCACAGACTGTGAGATCATGACTGCAGCCGAAGTCAGCCACTTAATCAACTGAGCCACCAGGCACCCCTATACCACATCTTACTGCATTCATCAGCTGATGGACATTTGGGCTCTTTCCATAATGTGGCTATTGTTGATAGTGTTGCTATAAACATTGGGGTGCATGTGCTCCTTCAAATCAGCATTTTTGTGTACTTTGGATAAATATCTAGTAGTGCAATTGCTGGGTCATAGGGTAGTTCTATTTTTAATTTTTGAGGAACCTCTAGACTGTTGTCCAGAGGGGCTCCACCAGTTTGCTTTCCCACCAACAATGCAAAAGGCTTTCTCTTTCTCCATATCCTCACCAACATCTGTTGTTTCTTGAGCTATAAATTTTAGCCATTCTGACAGGTGTGAGGTAGTAACTCATTGTGGTTTTGATTTATATTTCCCTGATGATGAGTGATGTTGAGCATCTTTTCATGTGTCTGTTTGTCATCTGGATGTCTTCTTTGGAAAACTGTCTATTCATGTCCTCTGCCCCATTTCTTCACTGGATTGTTTTGTGGGTGTTGAGTTTGGTAAGTTCTTTATAGATTTTGGATCCTAACCCTTCATCCAGTATCATTTGCAAATATCTTCTCCCATTCTGTTGGTTGCCTTTTAGTTTTGTTGATTGTTTCCTTCGCTGTGCAGAAGCTTTTTATCTTGAGGTCCCAGTAGTTCATTTTTGCTTTTGTTTCCCTTGCCTCTGGAGACATGTCTAATAAGTTACTGTGGCTGAGGTCACAGAGGTTGCTACCTGTTTTGTAGGATTTTTATGGTTTCCTGTCTTACATTTAGATCTTTCATCATTTTAAATTTATTTTTGTGTATGGTGTAAGAAAGTGGTCCAGGTTCATTCCTCTGCTTGTTGCTGTTCAGTTTTCCAACACCATTTGCTAAAGAGACTTTTTTCCATTGGATATGCTTTCCTGCTTTGTCAAAGATTAGTTGGCCATATATATGTAGGTCCATTTCTGGGTTCTGTATTTGATTGATCTATGTGTTTGTTTTTGTGTTGGTACCATACTGTATCGATGATTACAGCTTTGTAATACAGCTTGAAGTCTGGAATTGTGATGCCTCAAGGTTTGGTTTTCTTTTTCAACATTATTTAGGTTACTGAGGGTCTTTCCTGGTTCCATACAAATTATGGAATTCTTTGTTCTAGCTCTGTGAATAATGCTGCTGTTATTTTGAGAGGGATTGCATTGAATGTGTAGATTGCTTTGGTTGTATTGACATTTTAACAATATTTTTTCTTCCAATCCATGAGTAAGAAATTGTCTTCTTCAATTTCTTTCATAAGTGTTCTATAGTTTTCAGCAAACAGATCTTTTATCTCTTCAGTTAAGTTTATTTCTAGGTATCTTATGGTTTTCGGTGCAATTGTAAACAGGATCAATTCTCTTTCTCCTGCTTCATTATTAGTATATAGAAATGCAACAGATTTCTGTACATTGATTTTATATCCTGTGACTTTGCTGAATTCACGTATCAGTTCTAGCAAATTTTGGTGAATCAGGTTTTCCACGTAGAATATGTCATCTGCGAAGAGTGAAAGTTTGACTTCTTTTTTGCCAATTTGTTTGTTTTTTTTAAATGTTTTTATTTTTGAGAGAGAGAGAGAGAGAGAGAGAGAGAGATCATGAGTGGGGGAGGGGCAGAGAGAGAGGGAGACACAGAATCTGAAGCAGGCTCCAGGCTCTGAGCTGTCTGCACAGAACCCAACACGGGGCTCGAACTCATGAGCTGTGAGATCATGACCTGAGCCGAAGTCAGACACTTAACTGACTGAGCCACCCAGGCACCCCTTTTCTTGCCAATTTGTATAACTTTTATTTCTTTTTGTTGTCTGATTGCTGAGGCTAGGACTTCCAGTCCTATGCTAAACAACAGTGGTGAGAGTGGATATCCCCTGTCACGTTCCTGACCTTAGGGGGACGCTCTCAGCTTTTCTCCACTGAGGATGATATTAGCTGTGCAGTTTTTGTATGTGGCCTTTATGATGTTGAGGTACGTTCCTTCTACCCCTATTTTTTTGAGGGTTTTTATTAAGAAAGTTTGCTATATTTGGTCAAATGCTTTTTTCTGCACCTATTGAGAGGATCATATGGTTCTTATCCTTTCTTTTATTAATGTAGTGTATCATGTTGATTGATTTACAAATATTGAACCCATCCTGATGCCCAGGAATAAATTCATGGTGAATAATTCTTTTAATACACTGTTGGATTTAATTTGCTAGGATCTTGTTGAGAATTTTTGCATCCAGGTTCATCAGGGATAGTGGTTTGTAGTTCTCCTTTTTAGTGGGGTACTTTGACTTTGGAATCAAGGTAATGCTGGCTTCATAAAATGAGTTTGGAAGCTTTCCTTCCAGTTATATTTTTTGGGAACAGTTTGAGAAGAATAGGTATTAACTCTTCTTTAAATGTCTGGTAGAATTCCCCTGGAAAGCCATCTGGCCCAGTACTCTTATTTTTTGGGAGATTTTTGATTACTGACTCAATTTCTTTGCTGGTTACGGGTCTATTCAAATTTTCTATTTCTTTGAGTTTCAGTTTTGGTAGTTTGTATGTTTCTAGGAATTTGTCTGTTTCTTCCAGATTGCCCTGTTTGTTGGCATATAATTTTTCATGGTATTTTCTTACAGTTGTTCGTATTTCTGTCGTGTTGGTTGTGATCTTTTCCCTTTCATTTGTGTTTTATCTATTTGGGTCCTTTCTCTTTTCTTTTTGATAAATCTGGCTTTTTATCGATTTTGTTAATTCTTTCAAAGAGCTGGCTTTCTCATTGATCTGTTCTGGGTTTTTTTTGTTTGTTTGTTTCTATATTATTTATTTCTGCTCTAGTTTTTATTATTTCCCTTCTATTGCTGGCTTTATGCCATATTTGCTGTTCCTTTCCTAGCTCCTTTAGGTGTAAGGTTAGATGGTGTATTGGGGATCTTTCTTGCTTCTTGAGATAGGCCTGTATTACAATATGCTTCACCCTTAGGACTGACTTTGCTGCATCAGAAGGGGTTTGGACTGGCATGTTTTCATTTTCATTGGCTTCCATGTATTTTTTTATTTCTTTAATTTCCTGGTTAACTCATTCATTCTTTAGTAGGATGTTCTGTAATCTCCGTGTATTTGAGGGCTTTCCAAATGCTTTCTTGTGGTTGACTTCAAGTTTCATAGCATTGTGATCTGAAAATATGCATGGTATAATCTTTTTGTACCTGTTGAGGGCTGATTTGTGGCCAACTGTGTGATCTATTCTGGGGAATGTTCCACATGCATTCAAGAAGATGTGTATCCTGCTGTTTTAGGGTGAAATGTTCTGAATGTATCTGTTAAGTCCATCTGGCCCAGTGTCTCATTCAAAGCCATTGGTTCCTGTTGATTTTCTGCTTAGATAATTTGTCCATTGTTGTAAGTGGAGTATTAAAGTCCCCTACTATTATTATTATCAATGGGTTTCTTCATGTTTGTAATTAATTGATTTATGTCTTTGGGTGCTCTCAGGTTGGTGGCATAAATATTTACAATTGTTAGATTTTCTTGACAGATAGACCCCTTAATTATGATATAATGCCCTTCTTCATCTCTTGTTACAGTCTTTATTTTAGAATCTAGTTTGTCTGGGATGCCTGGGTGATTCACTTGGTTAAGCACCTGACTTCAGCTCAGGTCATGATCTCACAGTTTGTGAGTTTGTGCCCTGCATCAGGCTCTCTGCACAGAGCCTGCTTCAGATCCTCTGTCCCCTCTCTTTGCCCCTCCCCCACTAACACACTCTCTCTTTTCTGCTCAAAAATAAATATATTTTTTAAAAAATAAATTCCAGTTTGAGGGTGACTGGGTGGCTCAGTCAGTTGAGCATTCAACTTCAGCTCAGGTCATGATCTCACAGTTCATGAGTTCAAGCACCGCGCCAGGCTCTGTGTGGACAGCTCGGAGCCTGGAGCCTGCTTTGGATTCTATCTCCCTCTCTCTCTCTGCCCCTCCCCAGCTTGCACTCTGTCTCTCCCTCTCTCAAAAATAAACATTAAAAAAATGTTTTTTAAATAAATTCTAGTTTGTCTGATATAAGCATGGCTATCCTGTCTTTCTTTTGACATCCATTAGCATGATAGATGGTTCTCCATCCCCTCACTTTCAATCTGCAAGTGTCTTTAGGTCTAATGAATCTCATGTAGGCAGCATATAGATGGATCTTTTTTTATCCATTCTGATACCCTGTGTCTTTTGATTGGTGCATTTAGTCCATTTACATTAAGAGTGATTCTTGAAAGATAGGAATTTAGTGCCATTGTGTTACCTGTAGAGTTGGTGTTTCTGGTGATGTTCTTTGGTCCTTTGTAGTTTTTGTTGTTTTGGTCTCCTTTCCTCCTTCTTCTCCTTCTTCTCCTCCTTCTTCTCTTTCTCCTCATCCTCCTCCTCTCCACCCAGAGTCCCCCTTAAAATTTCTTGCAGGACTTGTTTAGTGGTTACTAACTCTTTTAGTTTTTGTCTGGGAAACTCTTTATCTCTCCTATTCTGAATGATAACCTTACTGGATAAAGTATTCTTGGCTGCATATTTTTCCCACTTAGCACGTTGAATATTTCCTGCCACTCCCTTCTGGTGTGCCAAGTTTCAGTGGACAGGTCTGCTGCTAACCTAATGTGTCTACCCTTGTAGGTTAAGAGCCTTTTGTCCCTCACTGCTTTCAGAATTCTCTCTTTATCTTTGTATTTTGCAAGTTTCACTATGATATGTTGTGGTGTTGGCCTGTTTTTCTTGATTTTGAGGGGACTTCTCTGTGCCTCTTGGACTTGAATGTCTGTTTCCTTCCCCAGATGGGAAAGCTCTCAGCTATAATTTGTTCAAATAATCCTTTTCCTGCTCTTCTTCTGGGACACCAATGAAACAGATATTGTTTCATTTTATGGAATCACTAAGTAGCCTAAGTCTCCCTTTGTGCTCTAATAGTTCCCTTTCCCTCTTCTTTTCAGCTTCATTATTTTCTATAATTTTATCTTCTTTCTCACCTATTCTCCCTTCTGCTTCTTCAATCCTCATTGTGACTGTATACAGTCAGCTTTACACCTCAGTTATAGCATTTTTTATTTCAGTCTGACTAGTTTTTAGGTCTTTGATCTGCAGCAAGGGTTTCTGTGGTGTCTTCTATGCTTTTTTTCGAGCCTAGCTAGTAGTTTTATGACTGTTCTAAGTTCTTGTTCAAATATATTGCTTAGATCTGTTTTGAGCAAGTCCCTGGCTGTGATTTCTTCTTAACCTTTCTTTTGGGGAGAATTCCTCCATTCTGTCATTTTGGCTAAAGTTTCTGTCTTGTGTGTGTTCTGGAAACCTGTTAATGTTTCCTGCACCTGAGAGTAATGCTATATTAAAAAGGGGTCATACACTGTTGAGGGCCTGGCACTCCAGGAAGTATTTCTGGTGTATGTTGTGTGTACTCTGCTGTTGTGTTTTGGCTGCTCTTTCCCCCAGGTCAGTCCTCTGCAGAACTCCTCCTGCTTGCGGTGGGGAGTGTTTGGACCTTTCACTAAGTGTGCTTTGATTTGTTTGTTAGAATAAGCCAGGGGCACCTGGGTAGCTCAGTTAATTGACTGTTGATCTTGGCTCAGGTCATGATCTCATGGTTTCCTGAGTTAGAGCTCCACATCAGGCTTTGTGCTGACGGTGCACAGAAACTGCTTGGGATTCTCTCTCTCCCTTTCTCTCTGTCCTCCCCTGCTCGCTCTCTCTCTCTCTCCCCCTCTCAAATAAACTTAAAAAAAAAAATAAGCCTCATACCTGCTACACTCTCTCTCTTCAACCTTGGAGATCCTTCTGCCACTCTGCAGATTGATTTTCTGGGTGTTCCAAGTGACCTGGCCTCAATACACATGTGTTTGAGGGACAAGGAAAGCCCTATTTCTCCACCATCCTAACTCCTCCCCAACAATATACTATTTAGAGATACAGATGTGGCAAAGCTATAATGAAAGTCAAAGGAATAATAATTTTTTTAAACTTCAGATGAATGATTCTCTAGGAGGGGAGGCAAAGCATTGTATTTGGGAAGAACCATGCAGATGGCTTCAAAGGTGGTGGTAAAATTTTATTAAGCAGGTGACACGTACAGAATGTTTATTTGTCTTTATGCTATATATTTTTTGTACATGTAAAATGGTTGATAATTTATAAAAATTTTAAATCATTGAGATGCAATTCATGTACAATTCACTCATTTAAAGTGTATAATTTAGGGGCTTCTGGGTGACTCAGTCGGTTAAGTGTCAACTTCAGCTCAGGGCATGATCTCACGGTTCATGAGTTCAAGCCCCACATTGGGCTCCATGCGGACAGCTCAGAGCCTGGAGCCTGCTTCAGATTCTGTGTCTCCCTGCCCTGTGTCTCTCTCTGCCCTCCATGCTTCACACTCTGTCTCTCTCTCAAAAATAAACATTAAAAAAATTTTTTTTAAAGCTAAGTGTATAATTTAATGGTTTTTAGTCCATGCAGAGATAGATACAACTAACATGAGTCAATTTTAGATCATTCTCATCACCTCAAAAGGAAACTCCCTTTAGTTGTCAGCCTCCTACATTCCCACCCACCTACCCTGACCCTATGCATCCATTAATCTACTTTCTATCCCATATATTTGTCTTTTCTGGACAGTTCATATAAATGGAATCATGTAATATTTAGACTTCTGTGACTGGCTTCTTTCACTCAGCATAATGTTCTCAAGGTTCGTCCAAGTTGTAGCATGGGTCAGTACTTCATCCCTTTTTATGGCTGGCACAGTAGGTAAAAATTGGTTTGTCTAAGGGCCACCTGAGTGGCTCAGTTGGTTAAGCATCCAACTTCGGCTCAGGTCGTGATCTCACAGTTTGTGAGTTCGAGCCCCATGTCGGGCTCTGCTGACAGCTCGGAGACTGGAGCCTGCTTCATATTCTGTCTCTCCCTCTGCCCTTCCCTCGCTCACACTTTGTGTCTCTCTCTCTCTCTCAAGAATAAATAAGCATTAAAAAATTTGTTTTTAAAAATTGGCTTGTCTTTAATGCTGGTGCTTGGAGTAAAATAGTTTAATTAGAGGGAAATGAGAAAGATGAAGATTTCTCTGCAGATTCTAAAGGATCTTAAACTACTTCCAGGATCTCTAGAGGTGGATGGCACTGGTTCTCATTCCAGAACGTGACTTCCTTTTTTCTAAATTTGTGGAATACAAAGCTGTGGGGCAAATGTTTGATTCCCAAGCAAATGTGAATGGGGAGAGTGCAGAAGAGTTATTTCATGAGGAAAAGCAGACAAGATCTGATGGAAGAGACGGGAGGGGTGAGAAGGGAGGCGGAGAGCTATCTGCAGTAGAAGGAACAGAGCTACAAGAATAAGAGGTGGAAGGACAGCTTGGACAGACTAAAGGGAAGGGAGATGGTGATGAGGTGAGGACATTGGATAAGAGAAATCCCTGAATTCTCCCATAGCTGGTGGCATCACCCTGGGGCTGGGGAGTAGGGCATGGCTGAGTCTTACGAAGGGGTGGGTATACAGGTGGCATCGGTGTGCTTCTGGACTTCCAAAGCACCACATGTGGAACGTATCTGTATTTGGCCTCTATGTGCATTGGAAGTATTCACTTATTCAATCAACAAGCTCTTAATTAAGCTCCTGCCAGGTGCCAAACACCGTGCTAAGCCCCAGAGAGACTATCTGTCTGCCCCAGCCTGTGGGGGACTTGCCATCTCACGGAAACAATATTTGCTATTTCTTTTCCATTTTCGCACAGTTCCTAGAAGTGTATCTTCATAGAATGGGCAAATTGCAACTATTATTAGTAATTGAGGAAAGGAAGCTTTTTACATTCAGAGTTTTTACAAAAATGCAATATGTAAGATGTTCAACTATATATCTTTGGCTTTGAAGCGTACAAACAAAATTAAAAAGTGAAAAACTAATTGTATAGTATTAAAGGTTCACATTGATTTCAGTGGGAATTTTTCTTCTCATAAAGAGTATACTTAGGAACTTGAAAAGTTTACAAAAGGAGGAGCAGGAAAAAACACATAATAAGTGACACATGCTTTTATCATTTTCCTGCATTTCACATTGCTGTGATGATTAACATATACATGGATTTATGGATCTGAAAGTTTTTCAATGACTCATCTGTTTACAATTAAAATGTGGATTTCATCTCCTTTATCCCTCTTTAATTCAGTCATATCCCCAAGCACCCATCAATGCACTGCTGTGTGGAAACTAGGCTTCTCTCCTTGAAGATACTGTTTATTGGAAAAGTAAAAGAAAAAAAGTTGCCTTGCATCAGCTAACGTTGGCCATTATGCTTGCTTTCACTAAAGAGTGTTATTATTTAGTGTTTTTGTGAAGATTTGCTCTCTTCAAGCATCCCAGCCCTGTCTGGATTCAGTGCACAATCCCATTTCAATACCAGCAATGGCAGTGGGAACTGTCGCAGTCGAATGCTCCGTGTGGACTGAGTCCTGGGAACTTACTAGAATTGTTGAAAGTTAGGTCTCTTTTTCACATGTCTGTGAAACTTAGATGCAGCTCCATTCATTATGTTCTTTTCCCCAGCTGTGGCCTGCAATTAGTATTTCTTTCTTCCTTTTTTTAAAATAAAGACTCTGACTCCGTTTTTGTAACGTTTATTTATTTTTGAGAGAGAGAGTGCCAGCGGGGAGGGACAGAGACACACACACACACACACACACAGAATCTAAAGCAGGGTCCAGGCTCTGAGCTGTCAGCACAGAGCCCGACTCATGAACAGCAAGATCATGACCTGAGCCGAGGTCAGACGCTTAACTAACTGAGCCATCCAGGCACCTCACAATTAGTATTTCTGATAGTAGAAACTAAAAATGCTGGTAAGCCACAGAAAGAAAAATCCTTTGGTTTGTGAGAGCTTCAAATTTCATTTCAGTCTCATTCCTTAATCACCCTAGAGGAAGAATATCTATGAAAAATGGAAATATCAGGCCCTAAGCCAATCTGTGAAAAGCTAAGTAGTAAAGGTCTGGAGCCAAGGACAGCCTCTTCACAGTGCTTCTGCAACCCCCATGCAAAACAACCCCAAGCACAATGTTGAAATGAATGCATTTTATTTTGAATATTAAATCTTAAATTTAAAGCCTTATTAAATCCTTCATTCACAAATGGAAATAGTAAGATGCCAAATTCTTTTAAAATTTTAGATTTCCTAACCTTCCTGGCCTCTGGTCCTTTGAGGAGGCAGCCTGGGCTTTGAAAAGGAGGCAGTCCTCTAAGGCAGCAATGTCTAGTAGAAGTAGGACATGAGCCACGTCTACAGTTTTAAGTTTTCTAATCACAGAGAAAATTAGAAACAAAAAAAAAAAAAACGGGTGAAATTGATGGTAATACTATTAATTTATTTAACCTAAATACATCTCAAATAGTATTTTAATGTGTAATCAATATAAAATTATTAATGAAATTTTTACCTTTTTTGGTACTAAATCTTTGAAGTTCACTCTATTTTACACTTTCAGTACATCATAAACTGGCCACATTCCAGGTGCTGAGTACTCACATGTGTTGAGAGGCAGGCACACTGAGTGCAACAGTGAGGGCTCTGACTCCCCTTGACCTCCAGGAAGTGAAGTGCCACACCCCTCCCTCTCCTCCACCACCAAAGGGGAGAAAAGCACCCTGAGAGGAAGCAGAGGGGCACAAGCAGGAAGTTTCCCCAAATGGAGCACTGCTTCCCAGCTGCTTCTCGGCGGGGGCCCATTCCTCCTTCTCAGATATCAGACAGCAATGAAAGGAAGATGGGGCCCCAGGAGGAGGGAACTCCATGTCTTCAGACCTGTCCACAGCCTTGACGTCCAGAGTTTAGATTTGGAGGGACTAGATTAAAGGCAAATTTGTTATTTTGCAATTTGGGCTTGCGTCCTACGGTCAGACTCTGGTCGCCTATTTCCTCTTGCAGTGTGGGGCACTATGTGAGCTTAAGCACCAATCACATACATACATGTCCACATGTATTTCTGTTTCACCCAGGAGATCCAGCATTAAATAAGGGAAGAAGTTGGGACACCTGGGTGGCTCAGTCGGCTAAGCAATTGACTTTGGCTCAGGTCATGATCTCACGGCTCGTGGGTTCGAGGCCC
Source organism: Panthera uncia (assembly GCF_023721935.1). Classification (NCBI taxonomy): domain Eukaryota; kingdom Metazoa; phylum Chordata; class Mammalia; order Carnivora; family Felidae; genus Panthera; species Panthera uncia. The sequence continues at coordinate 181,398 of NW_026057891.1, forward strand.
CATCAGGCTCTGTGCCTCTGTGCCGACAGCTCAGAGCCTGGAGTCTGCTTCGGATTCTAGGTCTCCCTTTCTCTCTGCCCCTCCCCCACACATGCTGTCTGTCTCTCTCTCAAAAATAAATAAAACTAAAAATTTTTTTTAAATGAGGGAAGAAGGAAATCAGTATCTATAGTATGCCTACTATTTGCTAAGAAACATAATTAATATATCATTGAATCTTGACATCCTGTCTGCAATTGGTGTATTATTAGCCATTGTATAAGAAACCATCCCAATACTTTAGCTCATGATTGAGTTGGTCAGCAGTTTAGCCTGGGCTCATCAGGACCAGTCTGGTCTCTGCTGGGCTCCTTCATGCACTGGTGGTCAGCAGCTGGTTGACCAGGGGACTCTACTTCTGAGAATGAGCTGGCTGTCAACTGGGCACCTTGGTTCTCTTCCTCATGGTACCTCATCCTCCAGCCAGCTAACATGGGCTTGGAGACAGCTGTATTCTGAAAGAAAAAGCAGAAACATCTAAGACCTTTTGAGCCCATGCCCCAAACTGGCACACTGCTGTCATACCCACTGCTTTCTATTGACCAGAGCAAGTAAGACCATGTCTGATGCAAGGTTTGGAGGAAGAGTCTGCCTGTCAGTAGGGGCAGCTATAAAATCACGTTGCAAAGGTTGTGGACCACAAGGAGGAATGAAAAGTCACTGCTGTTTTTACAATCAGTATCCTTATGCTTTTTCTTGCAAATGAGGTTTATGTAACTGTTCCAAGTCAAGAAATTTGTCCAAAGCCCCACAGCTACTAAGTGGCTGGGCTGGGACCCCATATCATCTCCTGACTGCAGAGCCCTCCTGCCTCCACTAGATCACACTGCATGCGGCTTCCCTATCACCCGAGGTTCTGGAAAGTGAGGCTTCTGCAATAGAAACAGAATTCCTTTGAGATCTGCATCCATCTTGTACTCTTCATGTCGGGAATAGTCCAGAGAATACTGAGTGAATTGGAAAGATTTGGAATAATTTAGGGAAATGGCTGAGGGCTGAGTTTAGGAAATCAAGTCTTCAGCAGTAGAGTTTTACTTTCTAATCATAGGAGAAATTTGAAAACATGTATAATGCACTCCACGTGTTTGCAAATTCTTTTCATCCCTTTTTGGTATCTGTAGGCTATTAATGATTTTCAACACAGACTAAATCAAACTGCTATGCCCGAAGCAACCTCTTATTCTGAAAGCAAGTGACATAAAGATAGATCTGCTAAGAAGACATTTCCTCCTGTTACAGTTTAGACAAAGAGCTGAGTAATCTGAAGTAGTCCTTTGATTTTAACAGGGCAGAGCTGTTTTCTAAGACCCCAGAGCACACATGGAAATCACTTACAGCATATGCATCCCTGGCCCTGAATCTGTGGCCCTCACCCCGGCTGCACATTAAATCAGCTGGGGGCTTTCGAAATTCACAGAACCCAAATCACAACAGATCAGTTAAATCTGAATCCCTGGAGTGGGGCCAGGGCATCAGCGTTTTTTTTAATAGCTTTCCAGGTGATCATAGTGGGTGGCAAGGCTGAAACCAACATTGTTGGGTGAACTAGCTGCAAATAGTTTACCAAGTAAAGTGTAAAAACGTTCACTGCCAAGTGTAGCCTTTCAGTCTTACCTGCCATCACCTGATCACTATCCTGTGCATGAACAGACCTCTGCTACTAGCTTTGTTCCTGTCAACACAGTTCCACGAGTATGTGTATACAAAATGCAAGGTGCTGTGCTAGGTGTCCTGGTGTCAGTACACATCTTTGGGAGGGAGGACTTTCCTGGAAAAAAATTGCATCACAAAAAATCAAAGCCATATGACCTACCAAACTGAAGCAAAAATAGAAAGACCCGGTGCACCTGGGTGGCTCAGTCGGTTGAACGTCCGACTTCGGCTCAGGTCATGATCTCACAGCTCATGAGTTCCAGCCCTGCATCAGGCTCTGTGCTGACAGCTCAGAGCCTGGAGCCTGCTTCAGATTCTGTGTCTCCCTCTCTCTCTGCTCCTCCTCTGCTCATGCTCTATCTCCTTCTCTCTAAAAAAAAAAAAAAAAAAAAAAAAAAAAAAAAAAAAAATAAAATAGACCCTAGGCATTCACCCAAGGTTTAGGACATTCATACTTTGTAATATTAAAATCCATCTGATATGCCACGAGCAAACATGTTTACTTTAAAACAAAACCCAACCAAATGCTGCTGTTTATTCTGAGATATTGAGGATTTTTATGAAAATATGTATTTAAATTTTAATTGACATAGACATGCATACAGGAATATATGCAGAAACCATTCACGTAAAGCTCAGTGAATTATTACAGGTTGAATACACTTGTGTAACTAAGCGCTAGAACCAGCTTCTCTCAGGCCCCCTGACAATCTTTCTCTTCCTCCCTCCTTCACAAAGGTAACTGATGTCTTAAATGGCTAACACTGTAGATCACTCCAAAAAGTCTCTCATGCTGCCCTGTGGCAGTCAGCTCCTCCCCTCCCTTATCCCTTGGCAACCACTGATCATTTTTCATCCCTATAATTTTTTCTTTTCTAGAATGTCATTTAAGAGGAATCATGTAATATATAGCTTTTTGAGTCTGACTTCCCTCACTTAGAGAAAAACACTTAAGATACATCCTTGTCCTTGTGTGAATCAGCTGTCTGTTCCTTTTGTTGCCAAGCAGTATCCTATTGTATGGATGTATCTGGGTTATTTTCATTCACTCACCTGGTGAAGGACACCTGGTTTATTTCCAGGTTCTGGAAATTATGGCTAAAGTGGCTATACATAATCACGCACAAGTTTTTAACATTAGTTTTCAATTCACTTCACTAAATACCTAGGAGTGGAATATCTGGATCATCTAATGTTTAACTTTACAAAAAACTGTTAAATTATTTTCCAAAGTCACCACCATTTTGCATTTCCAGTTCTAGTCATTCCAGATGCTCAAAAGCACTTGCTATTTGCAATTTTTTTTTAGACATTTAAAAATTTTTTCTTAATGTTTATTTTTGAGAGAGAGAGAGAGAGAGAGAGAGAATGGGGGAGGAGCAGAGAGAGACACACACACAGAATCTGAACCAGGCTCCAGAGCCTGACATGGGGCTTGAACCCACTAACTGTGAGATCATGACCTGAGCTGAAGTTGGACCCTTAACCGATGGAGCCACCCAGGCACCCCTAAACATTCTAATAGGTATGTTGCGTCTCATTGTGGCTTCTGCTTCATTTTGAAGGAGAGTTTTGCTAAGTGAATGTGGAATCCTTTGTTGACATTGACTTTTCCCCCTGCACTTTAAAGATATCATTTCATTGTTGATTTGTCTCTTATTCTTGATGATGTATCATTTGTCATTCATATTATTATCCCTTGTATGTAATGTGGTGTCCTTCCCTGCCTACTTTCAAGATTTTCTTATCATCTTTGGATTTTTGCAGTTTGACTATGATGTGTTAGGTTTAGTTTGATTTGTATTTTTTTTTTAACCTTCTTGGATCTAAAAATTTAGGTTTTCTACCAAATTTTAGGCTTTTAATTTTTGACAAGCTCAAAAGTAAATTCCTTTTCCTTTTATCATCTTTCTAACTTTTTATAATTTCCATTTTTCTGCTGAGTTTCCACATCATTTCATTAATTATGAGAACATTTTTCTTTACCCCCAGGAACATATTTATAGTAGCTGATTTTAATTTTTTTAATTTTTAAAAAAAAATTTTTTTTGAGAGACAGAGTGAGCAGGGGAGAGGCAGAGAGAGAGGGAGACACAGAATCCAAAGCAGGGCCAAGGCTGTCAGCACAGAACCCAACACAGGGTTCAAACTTATAAAACCGCAAGATCATGACCTGAGCCAAAGTCAGATGCTTAACTGACTGAGCCCCGTAGTACTGATTTTAAATCCTTGTCTGCTAACTGCAACATTTTGGATATCTGAGGGATAGTTTCCACTGCCTGCTTTTTGTTTTGTATATAGAATACATTTTCCTGTTTCTTCACACATCTCATGATTTTTAAAAATTGCATACTAGACATTATCAGTGATAGTTATAGAAGACTCTGGATTCTGTTTTATTCCTTTGAAGAGTGTTAATTTCCTAGTACAGAGTTAACTTGGCTAGGCTCAAAACTCACTACAGTAGGCACAGCTGAAATCCTCTTTCAGGCTGGGCCCCTTAAAAGATGTTCTGCACATATGTAGTTTAAAGATCTATCCCTTATTTAGGGGAAACCTACATATATATTTTGGAATTTACCCCTTTGTGGCTCCCTCCCTTCCAGAATTTCTCCCCTAACTTTTCAGAAACTCTGCTAGCCCTAAAAATGTCCTTTCTGACACCACAAGTAAGACTGTGGTTTTCTGCCTACATGGGTCATGCACAGATTGTGAAGTACATTGAGGCAAAAAGACTCAAGCTTGCAAATATCTCCTGTCACAATTCCCATCATTCAAGGGTAGATTCCCTTTCTCTTCTGCTTACTTTCTGGAAATATATACACACATATAGCTTATGTGTATTATATATAGGTACATACTTCTCTTTAACAATATGTGATATTTTATCCAGATTTTATTACTGTTATCTGTGAGAGTATTAGTTCACAGGCTACATAACCATTACTGGAAGCCAGAACCTCAGTTTTCCAATTGTTTTTTTTTTTTAATATTTATTTATTTTTGAGAGAGAGACAGAGTATGAGCAGAGGATGAGCAGAGAGAGAGGGAGACACAGAATCCAAAGCAGGCTCCAGGATCTGAGTTGTCCGCACAGAGCCCAATGCAGGGCTTGAACCCACAAACTGTGAGATCATGGCCTGAGCAGAAGTTAGATGCTTAACCAACTGAGCCACCCAGGTGCCCGTGTTTTTTTTTTTTTTAATATATATAAATGGAATTATACAGTTTATATATTTTTGTATCTGTTTTCTTTGCTGCAACATTATGATGGTGATATTTATCCATGCATTGTATGCAGCCATTTTTAAATACATCATTTATTTTTAAATATTGTGGTGAAATATACACAACATAAAATTTACCACTTTAAGCATTTAAGTGTACAGTTCAGTAGCATTACCTACATTCACGTTTTTATGCAACCATCACCTCCATCCATGCACAGATTTTTTTTTATCTTATAAAGCTAAAACTCGTACCCATTGAACAATCACTTCCCATTCCCACCTCCCTTCAGCCCTGGCAACCACAATTCTACTTTCTGTCTCCGTGAACTTGACTACTCTAGGAACCTCATATGAGTAGAATCATACAGTATTTGGTTTTTTTCTATTTATTGTAGCATGTGTCCAAATTTCCTCTCTTTTTAAGGCTGAATAATATTCCATTGTATGTATTACCACATTTTATCAATTCATCCATTGATGGACACTTGGGTTTATTCCACCTTTTGGATATTGGCAATAATGCTGCTATAACCATATGTGTACATATATATCAGTGTCCCTGATTTCAGTTCTATTGGGTTAATACCCAGAAGTGGAGTTATTGGATCATATGATAATCCTATTTTTAATATTTTGAGGAATCACCGTACATTTTCTATCTATAGCCAGGTTTTGGTTTCACTGATTTTCTATTCTCTATTTTATTTATCTCTACTCCAGTCTTTATTTCCTTCCCTCTACTAGATTTAACATGTTCTTCTTTTTCTAATCTTTTAAATTGTAATGTTAGGGTATTGATTTGAGATCTCCCTTTGTAATATAAAAATTTATAGATATTAATTTCTCCCATAGCACTGGTTTTGCTGGGCCCATAAGTTTTGGTATATGGTGTTTTTTGTTTTCATGCATCTCTAAGTATTTTCTAATTTCCCTTATGATTTCTTCTTTGACCCATTGATTAAGAGTGTGTTGTTTAATTTCCACAAATTTGTGAATTTTCTAGTTTTTCTTCTGTATTAATTTCTAACTTTATTTTATTGTGGTCAGAGAAGATACTATATATGACAGTTATCTTTTAAAATATATTGAGATTTATCAGTGGCTTAACATTTGTGGCTCATCCTGGAGAATGTCTCACATGTACTTAAGAAGAATGTATATTCTGTTATTGTTGGGTAGAATGTTCCATATATGTCTGTTACACCTAGTTGGCTTATCACTTGTTCAGATCCCGTATTTTCTTACTTATCTTCTGTCTGGTTATTCTATCCATTATTGAGAGTGAGGTATTAAAGTCTTCAATTATCATTGTAGAACTCTCTATTTCTCCTTTCAATTCTATCAATTTTTGCTTCAAATATTTCATTGGTTTGTTGTTATGTACATAAATGTTTGTAATTGTTATGCTGTCTTGCTGTATTGAATCTTTTATTAGTATTTTCCCTACTGATACTCTATTTCAATTACATTGATTTCTTCTCTAATTTTATTATTTCTTTTTTCCCGTTTACTTTGGATTTAGCTTGCTCTTCTTTTTCTAGTTTCCTAAAATGGAAGTTTACATTATTGATTTTAGATCTTCTTTTCTAATATTTACACATTCAATGATATGAATTTCCCTTAATACTTACACTTTTGATAAGTTGTATTTTCATTTTCATTTAGTTCAATTATTTTTAAATTTCCCTTGATGCTTCTTTGCCCCATGTGTTATTTAGAAACATGCTATTTAATCTCCAAGTATTTCGGGATTTTTCCAGCTATCTTTCTGTTGTTTATTTCCACTTTAATTCCACTGTGGCCTGAGAGCATACTTTGTGTGATTTCTATTCTTTAAAATTTGTTAAGGTGTGTTTAATGGCACAGAATGTGGCATATGTTGTTGAATATTTTACGTGAGCTTGAGAAGGATGTATAGTATAAGATCTGCTTTACCTTAAGTAGTCAATTAGAGCTAGTTGATTGATTATGCTGTTCCATAAGTCCTTACTGATTTGTCAATTACTGATTGTTGTTGACGTCTCTAACTACAATCGTGAATTCATCTATTTTTCCTTGCAGTTCTATCAGTTCCTACCTTGCATATTTTTATGCTTTATTATTAGGATTAAGGATTGTTATGTCTTCTTGCAGAACTCATCACTGTGCTATCACCTATGACCCGGCTTGAGAAACATGGCCTCTTACTTGGACACAAAACACTGAGCTAAATGGTGCTGCCAGTGTATAAGCAGCATAACATCTCCTGACCTTATCTCCCTTATTCTCCCTGAATATTCTGGGATATGAAACTGGAAAAAATCTATAGGGCAAGGTGGTGCCTAATCAAGTAGGTCCTAGAGATGTTCAAAGAAGGGAAAAACACAGAAGGAGGAAACTGAGATCTTAATGGATGGATAAGATTTAGTAGAGAAAATAATGGCACCTTAACCAAGGCAGGGCAATGAACATAGTCAATTCAGAGATATTGGTGAATTCATTCAGTTTTACTTTACAAATTCATAATTTTGTACCACAACTCTGATGTTAGGAGAAATTGAACTCAGGTAAGTCATATGATTTATTTTAAAAACTGGTATGCTACGGCAACTTAAAAATATTTCACAAGGCTTTCCACCCATATAACAATAGAATTACCTTCTATCAACTTGTTTGAGTTGGTTAGCCATACTTTTTTTTAATAGAAACAATGTACAGCAGAGTGTTTAGAAATCAGTCAGGCCACATAAGCAGATAAGGCCACAGTAACTAAAATACAGCACTCTAATATCCCTGACTTTATGCACCACATAGAAGAGGACCATTCAGAAATGTATGTTCTGACATCACAGCCCTGATGGCAGCACTAGAGACTTTCCCTCTTGCTAACTTCTCAGCCAGGGCACTTCCTCTGTTCAAAGCCAATGGTAGTGGATTTCACCATGGCTGCCCTCCCCAGCAAAAATTGGCTGCTAAAGGTTTATAAGGTAATATCTGTAGGGAAAGAAGAGCTCATTAAGCATAAAACAGGCCATCTGCAGTAAGTAAACTTCCCCCTTGTTGTTAGATCCACAGAGCAATGTTCTAGGCCTCAAAGCTGCAGTGGAAAAGATGTTCACCAGGAGAATAGTTTAGAAGTCATTCTTACTATAAAAGGATTCCTAATTCAATATATACCATATCTTAAAAGGCAATGTGCGGCGGGTGGGGGGGGGGGGTAGCACCAGGACACCATAAATATGCTGGCATCAGTTATACTTCAAAACTATAAATCTGAACAGAGGTATGAAGGACCAGAAGGATCAGCTTAGGAAATTGAGGCAATGGTTGCCCATTGTCACATGGGAGCTCTTAGGACAGAGCACAGCCAGACCTGGGTCTCCTGAGTCTCAAGTTGTTAATCTTTCCTGACATGACATTGCCAAAGAGCCTGAGTCAAGGCCCTTCATGTTAGAGAAGAAAGAAAAATGGGGGCCTCCTTCCTTCATATTACTGATGTTCAAAACAGCAATAGGACCGCTCTGCAAAATCACACCCTTCTTCTCTAACCATGTTCTCAAATAACTATGCTCACAATGGATTGGGGAGAAGGGTTGAGAGGGAGAGAGAATGAGCAATCTTCTGCTAAAATTAAAATATTTTCCTATATCCTTCAACAAAAAGAAAGAAAGAAAATAAAGCTAAAATGTAAACTCTTCCCAATTTATTCTCCTATTATTTGGGGGGAGAAGGGTACTTATTAATGCTGGCCTATCCTGAACTCTAGTGTAAATGGATGTCTGACTTAATAAAAATAAATATAAAAGGTATAAATTTAGTTATTTAAGGATCTGTTAAGATCATGAGATATAATTTATGAAACACATATGTTTGGTCATATTTTTCAGATATATTTGGTTTTTTCCACAGTTCCTGAAAATGTTTCAGAGCCACAAATGTGTGTCTTTTTATTAAAGAAGGTGACTTTTTAACCCCACCCAAAGGCAGGGGCCTGGCTGCCAGGAGGACCAACCTTGTGATTAAAGGGTTGGAATTTTTAGTCCCACCTCTGGGGAGGAGAGAAGAGCTACAGATTGAATCAGCCAATGCCTAATGACTTAATCATGTCTATGCAACGACACCTCCATAAAAACCCAAGAGAACAGCTTTTGGGGCCTTTTTTTCTTTTAAAGAATTTCCCCACTTGGGAAACCAGAATGCTTCCATATGTCACCATTCTGGGCCCCAAACTCCATGAGGACAGAAGCTTCTTTGTTCAGGACCTTGCCCTATGGGTCTCTGCATCTGGCTGTTGGTTTATATCCTTTATCATATCCCTTAATAAAATGATAAATGTCAGTTAGTGTTTCCCTGAGTTTTGTGAGCCGCTCTAGCAAATTAATCGAACAAGAGGAGGGGTCACAGGACCCTCCAATCTGTAGTGGTTGGTGAGAAGCACTGGGAACAGTCTGCGGCTCACGACTGGCATTTGAAGTTAGGGGTGGGAGGCAGTCTTGTACAACTGAATGAACCCTTAACCTATGGAATCTGATGCTATCTTCTGGTAGATAGTGTCAGAATTGCATTGAATTCTCAACGAATTGCTGGAGAATTGTTTGGTTGTATGCATGGGGGACGCACCCACATATTGGAATTGGCTCTGGGAACCCTAAAAGAAATCAGGATTTTAAGAGGACCTGCAAAGAGTAGCATGAATTTCAAGGATCTTTCATCTTCTTTCCTGCCTTATTTCCCAAAATGGCATAAAACTGGGTGTGTAAAATTTCCCTAAATGCTATTAAAAATCGTCTATACAAACCAGGAGCCAGTATGTTATTTCAGTAAAGCCCAGAATAATGTCAAAGCCCATTGCAACCCACAAAGTGGGAATCAACACAGGCAAGGGGCGGTGCAGCTGTCCCCTGCCCATCCCCCCAGTTTTCTATTCTCAAGTGAGCAGACTGCAGGCTGACGCCAGAATGAAAAGTAAGAAAGGAGAAAAGGAGGAAAAGGTCAACTCAGAGCTGAATGGCATGCAGGGATGCAGGCTGCACACTGCAAACCCGAAGGGCAATCTTCACCATCCACAACGTGACCTTTTCTGTGTTCTTCTCTTCACCAACCAGCTTCACAAACTATGGAGATTTCATAACAAATAACGGAAAAACTGTGAAATAATAACTGGCACCATCAGCACAGTGCTGATTAAACAAAGATAGTAAAAAACTGTTAAGTTTTTTTCCTTCCTTGTTTTTCCAGGGTGGGGGTTAACTCAGCTGAGCTCTAGAAAGCCATGATCTCCCTTGAGAGTGTTACAAATTTTTAAATGTTTATTATTTACTTTTGAGAGAGACAGAGTGAGAGCGGGGGAGGGGCAGAGAGAGACAGAGACCCAGAATCTGAAGCAGGCTCCAGGCTCTGAGCTGTCAGCACAGAACCTGATGCGGGGCTCGAACTCAAGAACCGTGAGATCATGACCTGAGCCAAAGTCAGACACTTGACCAACTGAGCCATCCAGGTGCCCCTCCCTCAGGAGTGTTAAATGTGCTATCACCCCAACATAAGGAACCAGGCCAAGGAGCAGGTGCATCTGTGAGGGCCCTGGGCTGATTTACCATTCTCACGATTCTGTTTTCACAATCTTGTATTTAAAAGCAGTGGTCAGCTGCACTAACTAGTTGAATCCATAAAAGATGGATAGGGTTGATGACATGTAAATTAACACAAAAGGTCTATCAATAGGTCACTGAAACCAAAATGCTGCCTCTTGGGAAAGAACAGTCCACACCCCAACTGCATGCTCCCCAATTCTGAGCGTCCGATGGCACTTGCAGGTGGAGACGCAGTGATGCTCAGAGCAAACACTGTGCCGTGTGGCTCACTTGGGATCTCCCATGCGGCTGATATGCTCTGGGCCCAACTTTGTAGAGAGAAAAGAGTGACAAGGCCATTGACTCCAGAACACAAAGCCTTAACAAAGGTGGCAGAAAAGTAGTGAGAAAAGGGAGGAACCTGGCAATTTGCTCAGCAGCCCCAGGCCTGGCCAATCTCTAGTCCCTGTTGGTGCCAGTTAGGAGTGGGGAGAAACCTGACCTGTCCTTGATAAGGACCTCCAGGAGGATCTCAAAGCAGCCATTGGAGCCCTGGGGTCAGCAGCCATGCGGGCAAGGCTTCCTCTGAAGACTCACCAGGATGGTCCTGTGCCAAATGCTAACAATTGAGGGAAATGAAAAGTGTTCCTCCTGACAACATCAGGGCCCCTGCTCTAGAATCTGTGATCATTCTTCCCAGAGCAAAAGAGATGCCCTTTCAGTGACCAGCACAGCAACGTGGGCTTCCACTGGGACCAAGCATGAGTCCTGAGTCCAGTGACTTATACATCAGGCAGAACAGGGGGGCAGAGTAAGCTCTCCACTGATGGTCACATGAAATAAAAATTGCTGTGCTGAACAATCCTGGATGAAGGTAGCCTCCATGTCAAAACCCGCGTGTGCATCTTCTAAATTGCATAATGTATTGGCAGACACCCTTATAAAAACATAGTACCTGTGAACATGCCCACTGATAGCAGGTGAGAAGGCACATTTCTTGCTCTTCTACTCTCTGTCAATGAGTATTTTGGTTTTTTTTTTTCATCTCTACCATTCTGATGCTTAAAAACTTATGCTTTTTTAAAAAAATTATTTATTATAATTTTTTTATATAGGTGCACTCAATGGGAGAAAGAGAGAGTGAGGGAGAGGCAGAGAGAGAGGGAGAAAGAGAAAATCCCAAGCAGGTTCCATGCTGTCAGCACGGAGCCCCATATGACCTGAGCTAAAATGAAGAGTCGGCCGCTCAACCAACTGAGCCACCCAGGTGCCCCCAAAATGTATGCTTTTATATTCATTTCTTATTAGTGATGTTTAAAATCTTTTCATATTTCTGGGGCGCCTGGGTGGCTCAGTCAGTTGAGTGAATGATTCTTGATTTTGGCTCTGGTCATCATCTCATGGTCAGGATATCGTGGTTATGAAATCAAGTCCCAGGTCGGGCCCCACGCTGAGTGTGGGCCTGACATACTGCATGTGCTCCCCCACTTGCTCTCTCTCTCTCTCAAAAATAAGTAAATAAATAAAATATTTTCATATTTTTATTAGATTTTTTTTTTCCTTTTTAAAAACTGCCTATTCTCAACACTTTACTACTAGGGCATGGATTGTTTTTTTACTACTTTGTCGGTCACATATACTGCACACGTTGGAAGTATCTGGTCATTTGCTTTCATTTTTGTTTAAAATTAAGTAATCATTTACAAAATTTTATCCCTAAGCATAAATCACGGCATCTTTCTAAACGAATAATTTTTTTATGGCTAGACTGAAAATACACACAAAACATTTCTGACACTTGTTTTTAGGAAACTGTTGCTTAAACTGTAGAAAGATACACCCTACAATAAACCACCAGAAATGCTTGTGGCCCCTGCTTTTCAGAGAGTGATCCTTTGTACTTGATGTTTGGAGGAGGCTGGACACAGATGAAATCGGCCCCCGCACAGGGAGGCAGGCAAAGCAGGTGGGATCATGCCAGTCCCTGACGCTGCTGGATGGCACAAGTGGCAGCACTTAGCTACCCATTGAGTGCACCTAGCATCAAGGAGGCACAAATAATGCACCACTCTGGCAAGTTCCTTAGCTGTGATATTCAAGTTAGAAATAGATTGGGTTATGGAGCTGCTGGGTGGCTGAGTCGGTTGAGCCTCTGACTTCAGCTCAGGTCATGATCTCATGGTTTGTGAGTTTGAGCCCTGCATTGGGCTCTCTGCTGTCAGTACAGAACCTGCTTCAGATCCTCTGTCCTCCTTTCTCTCTGCCCCTCCCCTCCCGGTTCTCTCTCTCAAAATAAATCAATACACTTAAAAATGAAATAGGTTTGCTTCAAGTGCCCTGGCACACAGTATGCCAGCAATTCCTCCCCCTTTTTATTGAGAGAAATAAACCATATTTTAAAACATCTATTAGGTGGGGCTCCTGGGTAGTTCAGTCGGTTAAGCGGCCAACTTCGGCTCAGGTCATGATCTCGCAGTCCGTGAGTTCGAGCCCCGCGTCGGGTTCTGTGCTGACAGCTCGGAGCCTGGAGCCTGTTTTCAATTCTGTGTCTCCTTCTCTCTGATCCTCCCCCATTCATGCTCTGTCTCAAAAATAAATAAACATTAAAAAAAGAATTTTTTCAAAAAAATAAAAAAAATAAAATATCTATTAGAGCTGCCAGTTTATAAGGGGAAGAGATATGCAAAGGAACTGATATGCTATGTATCTAGGGAACAGACAAGCAACATAGAAACATTCCTTTTTTAACCTAAAATGACTAACCAAACTGAAATGGAATATTATGGAAGGTGAAAGCCATATGTAAACAATGCTCAGATTTCTCACAATCTGCACCTGCGGGATGCATGGGAGGTACAAGGAACCAGATGTTTGCAGGGGCTTCTAACAAATACCTTCCTGCAGCAGAATGGCATGTCTCTCCACATGACAGTCTGAGGAGGCAGGGAAGTGACACAGGAAATCTGTCTGTGGTCCATTCTCGGTGGAAAGTCAGTCTGACTCCCTGTCAACGGCACGCGGCAACCTTAGCACCCGTCCTCCCAGAAGCAGGACTGACTGCACCTCGGGGGCCACGAGCCAAGCCCAGAGAGACAGAGGAAAGGTAGATTCCATCATTCGTCACGCTGACTTGTTAGAGAAACAGCTAGGTTTCCTCTAGCACTGTTTGCACGCAGTGTATCATATACCTATGTTTGGGGTCCCTGAGCGTGCCCTCCTCATACGCTGGTCAATGGAAATTCGCTCCACCAAAATGGCTCAACTGCTCCTTCACCACGTTTGTATGTTCACAAAACGTGCGAGTAGCAGCCCAAGAACTAAGAACGGGAAGGGATGATGTCTGTCTCAGAGGTGAAAGGGCCCGCGTGTTCATACAACAGTGGAGGAAGCTGTAACACACACCTTGGTAGAAAATCCTAGTCTCTTCCCTGTGGTTACCACTAAAAAGAGCAGTGATTGGCAGGTAAGGGAAGAGAAAGTAGAACAGATTATAAATTATTGGCATAGCAAATCCCAGAAGGAAGTTGCCTATTAGTTTCAAGCAGGTAAAATGTATATGCATCATCCCCACTCTTTTCTGAATAATTTCACAGCCCGGTACTATAGGAGCTGCTGTCACTGCAGAACCAGAGTCAGCCATGCGAAGTCCTCGGTGAGGAGCTTCTTGCCTGCTCCTAAGGCCCAGCAGTAACGAGACCTTCCCCAGCCTGGTCATTCTGCTCTGTCCTCTGGATGACTGGCAGGAAATCCCAGCAAGACTGTGGATGACTGCTGCTCTCCATCCTAGATGTTTATATTTCAATAGAGACTCATGATGAAAAGTCTGTAAGACTTAAGAGCCAAACTCAATTCTTGTGTAACTTGGGGGTATAAAAGAAAGCAGTAGGAGGGAGGTCTTTTGAGCATCTCTTAAATTGTAACAGAAAAATAGTCCCATCCTTATGAGGCCAAACCTTGGCACCTCTATTGTACAAAACAGTGTAAGTCCAAGATGGCATGGAAGGTTGTAGAAACATTATCCTGTCCATCAGAACTACACCACTTTAAGGGCGTCTGGCTGGCTCAGTCAGCAGAGTGTATGACTCTTGATCTCCGGGTTGTGAGTTCAAGCCCCATGTTGGGCATAGAGATTACTTAATTAAAAAAAAAAAAAAAGATCTATGGCACTTTAAATGACACAGTGGGTGTTTAAAATAAATAATAGAACATAAAGAAAAAAAAACTTTCCTTAAAGGGAAAATGCTACAAATCAGAGGAAAAATTCTAGAATTTTCACACCACATAATAAATTAAATGCCCTATTCTATCCTTATAGGTATACCACCAGTACTTTCATAATACTTTTCATTTTCAGCTCAAAAACACACAGATGTTTTTAAAAACCAAAAACCAAGACTTCAGAAACACAGAACTATTGGGTTTTTTAAGCTGATAAAAGTAATAACACACCGTTGACTTCCAAGGGGAAAGTTCTCAAACAAAACAATCGTGTTTGGTGGGGCTGGTAGAAGATGGGAGCTATCCCTGCGAATGATGGAACTAATCCAGGACAACTCAAATACTGATTAATAACAAAGCAATTTAATCAAATGCCCAGGAATACTTACTTGGAAATCAAACTCCCACCATCATCCCTGGAAGCATTTCTGGAGCTTTCCCTCTGGACTCAAGTTTTTATCTTGCAAAACCCAAAGCAAAGCAAGACCCACAGCAGACTGTGGAAGGTGAGCCCTGCAGGGGCAGCACTGAGAAGGACTAGGCGCCCGGACCTCACACCTCCAGGGGCCACACTGGATGACAGCTTCCACAAGAACCATTCTTGCCCCACTCAGCAGGAGTCTTCAGTGACATTTAGCTAACTTCCCCCCTCACCATCAAAACCAAACCAAGGCAACCTAGAAAGAATATCAGTTAAGGCTTTAGTTTCTCACTTAAAGCATGTAAAGCATCTAATTGTAAATTCAAACAATGGAAAAACAAATCTACTCGCTTCCTGGCAACAACAAAAAATGGTACTCGTTAATGAGAACATGTTCCAACGCTTCACAAACTCACCAGCAGGGATAACCTCTGTTCACTGTGCCGTGTGTCCATCAGTGGTGAATGGATAGAGAAGATGTGGAATATATACACAATGGAGTATTTTTCAGCCATAACAAAGAATGAAATCTTGCCATTTGCAATGACATGGATGGATCTAGAGTGTGATGCTATATGTCTTTCCCTGACTGGACTCTTGGTGGCAGCACTGCACAGCGGACACCATCTGGTGGACTTGGCTACAAGCTGCTTTCTCTTTCATGAGGCTCTGAAGCAGTGGGCAACCATCTCTCCTTCACTAGCATATTCCATGGCCAGGTACTGTTTCCTGGGTCTCAATAACATCAAGTACCTTCAGGATATTGGATGGCTCCAGGCCTTCGTGCTTTGACCTTTGAGGAATAGTCTCTGGAGGCTGGAGGAGCTGATCTTGTTAAATGACCTTCATGACTACCTGTCCCAGCCAGGATAGGATGTGCCAGACCAACATCACCTCAGCAAAGCTGATCTGCCTGATGGTCTAAGAGAGCTGGTAATTGTCAATATGGGTTTCCTTGTCAGCAGAAAACAGCCCTGCATGGTGACCTGCTAGCTGTATGAAGGATACCAACAACCTTAACTGACAACACTAACAATAGTAAGAAACAATACTAACAATGCTAACAAACTAAATTTAAAAAAAAATGGGAAAAATGTTAAAAATGAGAAAAAGGAAAAAAATTTTAAAAATTTTGTTTTAATGTTTATTCATTTTTAAGAGACAGAGCACGAGCAGGGGAAGGAGCAGAGAGAGAAAGGGAGACACAGAATCTGAAGCAGGCTCCAGGCTCTGAGCTGTCAGCACAGAGCTCGATTCGGGACTTGAACTCACTGACCAAAAGATCATGACCTCAGCTGAAGTCAGATGCTTAACCTACTGAGCCACCCAGGCGCCCCAAAAGGAAAAATTTTTAAATGAGACAAAGAATAATAAAAAGGTTGGAAAATTAAGGAATCAAAGAATAAAAATGCAAACTAAGAAAATGAGGTAGTAAAAATGAAAGAATAAAGAAACTAAGACTAGAGCAAAGAAAAATGAGGGAATTAAAAAGAAAGAAAAAACCAAAAACTTAAAAAAAAAAAAAGAGTAAGAAAAAAGAAAAAGAGAGCAGGAAAAAATAAAAACAAAGAGGAAAAAAGCTGTGGTCAACATCCTTCAAGTCACTAAAAATCAGCTTTCTGGATAAAAGGACCAAGACCCCTAGGCTCAACCATGGACTTGTGCAGGCACGTGCAGTTGCCTAACAATGGTTCCCTATGAGGTCATAGCAAGAAATGTACCATTCACAACCAGGGATAATTCCTAGTGCTTTTCTCACTTGCTGGCCTCAAGAATACTTTACTCTTAAAGGACAAAGGTGGGGGGGCACCCCAAAGGGCTTCTTGTTTATGTGGTGGATAGCAATCAATATTTACCTTATTAAAAATCAAAACCTATAGGATGCTTCAGTGGCTTTTTCATTTCTACTTGGAAAAGCTGTAATAATCTTTGGCTTTTAAAAAAGCTCATGTTTACATTTAGTATATTCAATTCTTTTTTCTTTAGGTTCGGAGTGATTGTCTCAAAATGATGCCATGACACTTAACTGGCAGGGTGATATTAGAACAATATGTTCTGTTGCAAAAGACACAATAAGGTGCATTATCAACATCTATAAAGCAGAGGAGAAGATGGTTTTCATCATATTTTCAGTTCTTATTTTGTTTTTCCCAGAGTCTTTGGAGGAGACTCCTCTCTTCCATGAGCTAGAGACCTCGCTATGTGCATTTTAGTAACCTGTAAGTGTAGAGGCTGTAGCAATGAGTTGAGAAAGTTACTCTCTTTCTTTAAGCCAAAAGCCACAAAACTCCATGTCCATATTATTTAGCACAGGTGTGGGCATGGGTGCTGGGTGCCCAGGTATGGCACTGATGCCTCAGGGGAGGGAAGCGAGAAATCCTTGACTTATTCCTTCTCTAGCACTCCTTTCTTTATGTAGATCCAAGTTTCTGACCTGGAACTTCCTTTTCTCTAAAGAGCTTCCTTTTACATTTTTGTACCAGGCAGATCTACTGGCAACAAATTCCCTCAATTTTTGTTTGTCTGAGAAAGTCTGTTTCTCCTTTACTTTTGAAGGATAATTTTCCTGGATTCAGAATTCTAGGTTGGTGGGGTTTTCTTGCTAGCATGATTTGCAAGAAGTTTGATGGATCCTTGTCCCTCTATAGGTAAGGCATCTATTTCCTCTGGTTCTTTTCAAGATTTTCTCTTTGTCTTCGATTTTTCTGCACTTTTGTTGTTTTTTTAATTTTTATTTTTGTTTTGTTTTGTTTAGAGAGAGAGAGAGAGGGTGCAAATATGAGCAAGGGGCAGAGAGAGAGAGAATCCCAGGAGGGGCAGAGGGAGAGAAAGAGAGAGAGAAGTGGGGCTCACCCAAAGCAGAGCACGAATTCACCCTATGTGGGACTTGAACTCACTAGCCGTGAGATCATGACCTGAGCCAAAGTCAGATGCTGAACAACTCAGCCACCCAGACGCCTTGATTTTTCTGCACTTTGAATATGATACATTTCAGTGTAGTTTTTTGGTATCTTCCCACATGGTGTTCTCTGAGCTTCCTGGATCTGTGGTTTGGTGTTTATCATAAATTTTGAAAAATTCACAGCTCTTCTTACTTCAAATATTTTTTCTATGCCTTTCTCTGTCTCTTTCTTCTCTTTTTTGAGAAAGGTGCATTACGCCTTTTTAAATTGTTCTGCAATTGTGTTGGATGTTCTATTCTGTTCTTTTTTCTTTTTCTTTCTTTCTTTCTTTCTTTTTTTTTTTTTTTTTAAATTCTTGGTTGTCTTTGCTTTCTAGTCTGGGAAGTTTCTATTGATGTATATCCTCAAGTTCATTGGCTTTTTTCTTGGCATGTCCAGGCCACTGATGAGCCCATCAAAGGCATTCTTCATTTCCAGTACAGTGTTTTTGATTCCAGCATTTCCTTTTGATTCTTTCTTAGTTTCCGTCTCTCTGCTTACATTACCCATCTGTTCTTGCATGTTGTCCACTTTTTCTACTACAGCCCTTAGCATATGAACCATAGTTATTTTAAATTCTTGGTCTGATAATTCCAAAAATTCTGCCATATCTGAGTCTGGTTCTGATGCTTGCTCTTCAAGCTGTGTTTTTTCCTTTTAGCATGCTTTGTAATTTACTTGAAAGCTAGACACGATGTACTTGATAAGAAGATCTGAGGTAAATATGCCTTTTGTGTGAGGTTTTATGTTTATCTGGCCAGGGGTTAAGCTGTGTTTACTCTTTGCTGTAGCTGTAGGTGTGTTAGAGGCTAAAATTTCCCTGTGTACCTGGTCTTTCTCCTCTGTTGTCTCTGGGTTTTCCTAAGGACTTGTTCAATACGATCTGAGGCTTGTAGTTCTTTCAATGTAATGTTACAGGAACCTTGCCGCTATGGTGAGGAGGTGTGGAGGGAGGGGGAATGTTCTTAGACCTAGTCTATTAGACCTCTGTTCTTAATAAGCCTGTGCCCTAGGCTATGACCTTCACAAAGAGTTTCTCAGGCAACTACCACACTCCCCTGCCCTAAGTTAAGACAGGAGAGCTTTGGAGGGCTGGAGTTGGGTATTTGCCATGCCTCAGGTCTGTTAGATTCTGGTAAGTCCCAAGATGGTTAGGCTCTAGCAAAATCGTGTCCCTTGAGGGCAGGCTTTTGTTAAGAACAGAATGCTCTGGGCATATTTTAAAATGGCTACTTCTCTCCTCCCCTGTGGAAGACAGAAGGGAGTTTTCCCTCTGATTTTCACTCTGAAAACCTGGTAGTGTTCCCAGCTCCTTGACATAGGTTCACAAAAGACAGGACTCCTCTTAATTTCTAATTCCCAAGTTGGTTCATCTCTTGGTGACGTAGGTTCACAAAAGACAGGACTCCTCTTAATCTCTAATTCCCAAGTTGGTCCACCTCTTGGTGGACCTCCAGCAATTTTTCAATTAAAGTTTTAAGTTTTTCTCTCCCAGTACTGGCTCCACTGGTAGGTTTTTTTCCTACTAAGCAAAGAGTTTCAATAGTTACCTGTCTCTCCAATTTGGAGATAGCAGTTTGCCCTGGACTTCACTTCTCTGATGAATCTAAGAAAAATTGCTGATTTTTCAATTTGTTCAGTTTTTATCCTGTTGTAAGGACCAGAGTGACAATTCTAGCTGCAAACCAGAAGTCTCTTTTAGTTTCTTTTTTGTTTGTTTTTCCTATTGCAAAGAATGATGCTATACACATTCTTATACGTGTTATTTGATGCACATGTGCGTGCATTTTTGTTACCCCAGGAGTGAAATACCTGGGACTCAAGATATGCTAATTTTTAGGTCTATTATACAATGTACTCCCTCTGGCTATAAATAAGACTTACTGGTCCATATCCTTACCAACACTTGGTTTGTTAGTCTTTCTAATTTTAGCTATTCTGGAGGATGTGTGTAAAATATCATTGTGATTTTACTTGAATTTATATAATTATTAAGGAAGTTGAAGACCATTTGGATATCTTCTTTTGTAAATTATGTATTTAGGTCTTCAACCCAGTTTTATATTAAACTTTGTCTTTTACTGATTGATTTATAAGAGTTCATTTTCTATGTGCACATGAGCCCATTGTTAGTTACACATATCTACTCCCACGCTGTGAATCACTCCTTCATTATCTTAATGATATCTTTTAATAAACAGAAATTCTGAATTTGAATTATTCAAATAATAAACAGAAATTCTGGTCATTTGATCTAGATTAGTGGGTCGATGTGGTATTTCATCAGAATCTCAAAATCCTAGGAGAGACAAATGGAGCTCTTGATTGTTTCTATAGAAATAGGGTTCTCAAACTCCCATGGGTCTATGGACATATTATTCATGAGCTAAGATTTCTCAAAAATATTTTTAAATGTCTTATTTTAGATGGTAATCTTAGGAAGTTGACATAAGAATATTCTGGATATTCTAGATGACCTTTATTTTTATAATCAAGTTGTGTAATTTCTATGGCCAAAACGATAATAAAGAAAGCCAGAGAGTGATATGTAAATTTCTTTGTTTCCCTATCAAGTGTCACAGATTCACCAAAACCTATAAGCCTCACTTCACATGGTTAACATGAAATAACTACTGGATGAGGGAGGGCTTTAAGTTGCCCAGTGTTTTATACATCAGTCTGGTGTAGAGTAACTCAGCAGACTTTAATAATAATTGATACTATTAGTTTTTTTTTTTTTTAATATGAGGATAGATTACAACAATAATAGTGAACATGCCTTCAGGGGAATCTATTCCAGTATTACAAATTTACTAGTGTGATAAATATTTTCATCTCATTCATGACAAATGTGCTGTCCTGAGACTGACTCTAACAACCCGCCTACCCAAGCAGGCATGAAGCTGCCCAGACACTTCAATGTGCTTATGAGTCAGTCAGTGTGTCCAAGATTGAACTCTCCAGCAGACAACTGGATGTAAGAGTGGATTCCAGGTGAATCTGACTGCTGGTTCATTTCCAGAGGCAAGGGGTCAGACACATCTTTCTCCCAGTGAAACTGCCCTGTGGTTCAATATCCTGGGGTGCCTACTTTGCTGTTTATGTACTACAGAAATGGTCCAGGGGTCAAGGGCAGGGAGAGCCTGTGGTTGAAGAAGCAGAGTATACAAACTGTCAAATACAGAAGCACAGTTGGGTGCTTCTTTAGCTCAAACGTGTAAATCTGTGTCTCATTTTATTTTATTTTTTAAACTTTTTTAGTGTTGATTTTTGAGAGAGAGAGACAGACAGAGCATGAGCGGGGGAGGGGCAGAGAGAGAGGGAGACACAGAATCTGAAGCAGGCTCCAGGCTCTGAGTGGTCAGTACAGAGCCCGATGCGGGGCTGGAACTCACGAACTGTGAGATCATGACCTGAGCCAAAGTCGGATGCTTAACCTACTAAGCCACACAGGCACCCCTCCATGTCCCATTAGAAATAAAGTGATATGAAAAGCATGTGGAAAATGTTCAGGCACACACCAAGGTTTTACTTTTGGGCTCAGTATCCTTTGTCTTGGGGAATGATGAGGCCATCATCAGTTGGCCCTGACCCGGGGCTCAATGCTCTGGGTAACAGGGTGCCCCTGCAGGAATGTAGTAGGGCTTTATCAGTTCTAAGGGTGAGCAGTAGATGTCAAGTGATATTTGACATGCTTCCGGGAAGTCTGCTGCCGAGCCTCCACAGCCAGTAGTGTGCCCTCCTTGGTGCTGAGAAAAACAACGGGGAAGTGCCCCATTCACAAGCCTGAGCTTTGGGGGTTCTAATGGAACTGTTTTAAGGGAACTGCTTTGTGAGCAATGATGAATCTGCTTCAAAAAAAAGTAAAACAGCACTGGAAGTAGGACAGGGTCTTCCACACTGGCCTGGGGCTGATTAACTCAGATGGACACCAGAGGAGCCAGTAATGAGTCTTTTGTGATGGAAACTGGTGACTGCTCAGGGCCTTAGGACCTGAGTCTCATCATACATCACTGGGTTTATGGAAGTTTATAACCAATCCAATAATTAACATGTCTACTGTTAATTATTTATTAACGGTTGTTTTTATTAAGAGGAAATGAGAGGGGGGAAGGAGGAAAAGGAAGAAAGCCCAGTGGGCAACAAGCCCTCTGATGATTAACAATATCATTGTGGCATTATTCTGACTCACAGCTTGCTTCAGGTTGGAGTTTAATTGCCGTTTTCAAAGTTAAAATTGCTAATTTGGTTGCTTAAGTTCTTTCATAAATGCTTTAATTAGACAACTGTGGTGCAGGACTTCGGGACTTACTTTTGACCTTCCCTCCACCCTTTGCCCTACTCTTCATTGTTCTAAAAAAATGGAAAACCAGTTTGGTTGAATATATACTATTTAAGATCCATGAGAGCAGGGAATACGTCTGTTGTGTTCAATGCTGTATTCCCAGGGCTTAGTATGATGTCTGGCCCACAATTGGTTCTCAATAAATACCAATTAACTAAATACTAGTTTCCATACTGCCTGGCTTCATACTTCTATAACAATACTAATAGGGGCGGCTGAGTGGCTCAGTTGAGCGTCCCCCTTCAACTCAGGTCGTGATCTCACAGTTCATGAGTTAGAGCCCCTTGTTGGGCTCTGCACTGACAACTCAGAGCCTGGAGCCTGCTTCAGATTCTGTGTCTCCCTCTGCCCCTCCCCCGCTCACATTCTGTTTATCTCTCTCTCAAAAATAAACATTAAAAAATTTTAAAAATAAAATAAAACAATACTAATAGCTTCCAAGTAACAGCAACTTCTGTGGAGAACAAAGGCAAAAGAAATGTAGAAAAAAATTAAACTTCCTTACAACTTACAGTTCATTGATAAGTACTTGAAATGGGCAGAGTGACCTTCCTCCAGGAACTCAACTACCTCAAGGTTAATACTTTGCTAAGGGCAAAAGACAACCTAAGCTTGACATTAGCCTGACCTCCAGGATCCTGTAAGTCTTCCTTAACATATGAAAATCCCTTTGGAAACTTCCTTTGTCTCTACCCCCCAGGATGTATGTAAGCATATAGCCCACTGCTATGAATCCCAAGAGTCTCATGACTGAGGGTTTACTAGACAGTAGTAAATGGACTTATCCTAACGACAGCTAGCCCCTCAAGGTCCTGGAAACCTTGTTTCCAAAGTTCTTTACGAATTTACACTATCCCTAATCCCGCTATTCCCTAATCTGCTCCCAACATGAAAGTATATAATTGGCCACTCCTCACAACCCCAGTGCAGCTCTTTCTGCCCACTGGTCCTGTCCCTGTGCTTTGATAAAACCCATCTTTTTTGCACAGAAGACATCTCAAGAATTCTTTATTAACTGTTCACACCCAGACCCCAACATTTCACATCAGTAAGTTTCATACCAGTTTCCCTTGCAGTGTTATTAATTTATTTTCTTTTAATGTTTATTTATTTTTCAGAGAGAGAGAGAGGGAGAGAGAGAGAGAGAGAGAGGATGAACAGGGAAGAGGCAGAGAGAGAGAGAGGGAGAGAGAGAAAATCCCAAGCAGACTCCACGCAGTCAGCGCACAGCTCAATGGGGAGCTTGATCTGAGCCCAAATCAAGAGTCAGATGCTTAACTGACTGAGCCACCTGGGCATCCCTACATTTATTTTTAAGGCAATAACTCCTTTATTTAGACTAAGGAAACAAATGAAAAGAATCAATATGCTGTAGGCCCACTTACTCACGTTCAGTCATATCAGACATCCCTCATTTTCAGCCAGAAGTAATTCTGATAAAAGATCCACTGGCAGTATGTTTAGTCCATCCATAAATGAGATGCATGTTAACCAGCCTTGCAGGCTTAACCCAAACATTTAGAGTAATTCAAAAGAAATGAGCCATACAGGCAAGTCTTCTCAAAATCTGGGGGATGACATCCTTCAGAGACCTAGACCACAGTGGACTTTGAAAGGCCCTTCTTTAGAATGACCCACCTAACTTCCAGGCTTCAGTGTCTGCCTCTGTTGATTCAGAGAGGAGTTCCTGAAAGAGAACTTCAGCCACCTGCATTCTGACATCAGTCTGTACTTTCTTTTTTTTTTTTTTTTTAACTTTTTAAAAAAAATTAATTTATTTAAATTCAAGTTAAGTAACATACAATGTAGTATTGGTTTCAGGAGTAGAACCCAGTGATTCATCTACAGGCACTTTTATATTTACATATTTTTCTTCTAAATAAACCTACTCCAAGCATACAAATATACTTCATATACTCTGCTTTTCAAATTTCTAGAACTGGGTTCCTTAACTTCAGTAACTTCCTTAACTGATTAGTATTTTGGGCCAGATATTTCTTTATTGTGGGGCTGTCCTGTAGGATGGTAGAATGTTGAGCAGTATCCTTGGCTTGTACCTGCTTAATGCCAGTCATAACCCCCCCACTATGTGCTAGAAGTTTCCCCCCAGTTGTGACATCCAAACATGTCTCCAGACAGTGCAAATGGCCCTGGGGGGGAAAAATGCCCTGGCTGAGACACACATTTCTAGATTGATATGGATATGACAATTTGTTAGCAGCTGTTATACTGTGGTATCATCAGACATTTCAGACAGTGATTTTTTTTAAGCCCTTGCTTTCAGTTCTCTTTAACTGCTAAGCAGATAGCTTCCCCAGGCATTACAGACATTTTCTGTAAATCTGAAATTATTTTAAAATAAAAAGTTAAACAATAATTAAGACAATTGTAGTTACACTGTTGTCTCTCATACGTTTGCAAAGTGCCACAAAAACACTTCCAGCTCTTTCAACCACTACTGCGGCCACCCTTCACCTTGAGACCAGGCTTTAGTTTAGAAATCTGTTCCATGAGTACCATCACATGGAATCCTCAACAGTCCTCAGAGACATCATTCCCATTTTGAGGCTGATGAAACTGAGGCTCAGAGAGGGAAGGGGCTTGTCTAAGGTTTGCCCAACTGCTCTTTCCCTGCTCCTGCACAGTAACATCAGAACCCAGTGGGTGGAAAAAAAACTCAGTCTGCTCAAAAAACAAACAAAAAAAAATCACACACAAGCTGGTGATACTTTATTATACAGAGAGGTTGGCAAAGGACAGCTTCAGTTTTGTCAAAGAATCTCCATCAAAAATTTCTAGTGATTCATCTGGTGATGCAGTTAACATAATAAAACAATAGCTGATATTTACTGAGTGCTTGCAATATTCCAGAGCTATTAAATGAGATGCAAATCCCATAAAAACTGGAATTTTCATAGGACCCAGACTTAGAAAAGGCCCAGCTTCAAAGATTCTGACTTGCACAGACTGAGGACTCCCATTTCCAGAAGTTCAAAAACCTCCTTTCTTATCTCGGGAATGTCCATCATCCTCCTCAACTTCTGATCTCTCCAGTTCCAGTCAAAAACCAGAAATTTTAAGGGGTTCAAATTAAGGCCACCTTGTTTAATGAGTTCTTTAATCCTTCCTGGAGTTCCTACACCCAGGTGCACAACACGCTTCTCCAGCAACTTTACCTGCTCCTGGACCTTTATGTGTTTTGCAAATAATTTCATAACTTTGCTGTCTCCTCTGAATGCTGTCATCGACCTAATAAGCTCCAGGGCCCGGAGGGCAGAGCTGCAGATGATCAGCATCAGGACCGATTTCTTCTCATTATGATTTTTCCGAAGTTTTACCCACTTAGGGCAGATTTCTTTTAGGTATGATGAAAGACTATGAGTCAAATCATTGGCTTTGAGGAAACAGGAGTCTGGTAGGTTTAGTTCCTCTAACTCAATCACTGAGCGATTGCTGCTGTAATAGTCCTTCATCAGCTTCTGTAGGTCTTCAGGAGTCCCTGGTTTTGGCTCTGATTTTGCAAGAACATCAGTAATCTTCTTCTGTTTGGTTTTCTTTGACAGAGCCAGAACTGGAGCTGTCTCCTGCTGCATCATTTCTGTGTCTCCTCTTCCTTCACCATCTGATGCCTCTGGGCTGCTGGCTGCTCCTGCAGGCTGGTTCTCCCACCACTCGTCTCCAAGATCGTCTGCCATCTTCAGGCGGGACTAGGTGTGGGTGGACCACCAAGGGAAAGCGGACAGCGTCTGGTCTTCTAGCAGCTTCCAAGCCAGGAGGCCAGCGTTCCAGTCTGTACTTTCTGATGAGGGAGCATAAGGCAGGTTGTAGGCAAAACACAAGCTAACACACTGCCCCCGCCTCCCCACCCACCACCCCGCCGTGGGACATGTACAATATTCCTTGGATACTCCCAGTGACCCAAGAGCAGGAAAGTACAAACAAATGGTTAAACAGGTAAGAGTCTCCACCAGTTTACAAGAAAAAGGCAACCCCATCAATAGTCTAAGGTCCAGGAACTCGCTACTGTCTTAATGTTAATGCTTTGTTAGAAGGAAAAACAACATTAGCTCGACCACAGCTAGGCCTCCAGTAGTCTGTGAGCATATGAAAATCCCTTTAGGAACTCTCTCTTGACTTTATCTCCGCCAACTCCATAAAATGGTCACCCCCCCACACTTATAGTGCAGCTCTTTCTGCCCACAGGTCCTGTCCCCATGCTTTAATAAAATCACCTTTTTGCACCAAAAATGTCTTAAGAAGTCTTTCTTGGCCATCAGCTCTGAACCCCACCATCACCCCAAAACCTCATCACTTTCTAATTAAGTTCTTTCCAGCTTCTTTCCGAACTCAGATGGGAGACCCTGAGTCCCCTGTGGAAGCCAAAACTACCCCCTCAAGCATCAAGGGCTGCCGGAGCCAGCAAGATCCCTGTGACTAACCCCATGGCCACAATGACTTGACCTTCACGGCCCACCTACACATACCCACCCACCTCTGTCCCACATCCTCCTGACTTAAACCTGGAAGGGTAGTCAGCACTTTGGAGACAGTCTTTGAGACGCTAGTCCACGTCCTCCTGGTGTTGGCCTCATGAAAACAAAATCCTTTCTTGTTTTGCAACCCCTCGTCTCTCTGCCTGTGGATTTTGTCAGCAGTGAGTGGCCGAACCTGGTCTGTTTGGGACCCCCCAGAGCCAGGAGTAGTCCTGGTTGTGTAAGTGGAGTGCAGTCCATACCCACAGGCCTTCTGAGAAAGCTGTGCTTCTGCTTCTCACCATCCTGGTTCAAGGAGGAAGTGTTGGCCCCAAGGCAGATAATTTATGGGTGGCCTCTGTTGAGGGAGTATAAGGCAAGCTGAGGGCAAAGTACAAGCTAGCACCATCCCACACACAAGGTGGGATATGTGTAATATTCCTCAGGCACTCCTGGCTGCCCAAGAACAAAGGAAAGGACAGAAAACAGATGGTTAAACTGTTAAGAGTCTCCATCAGTTTACAAATATCTTAGTACAATTACAAAAACAGGGCAATCTTATCAATAGCCTAAAGTCCAGAATTCCCTACTGTCTTAAGGTTAATGTTTTGCTAGAGGGAAAAACAACCTTAGCTTGACAATTGCTAGGCCTCCAGTATCCTGTGAGTCTTTAGCATATGAAAGTCTCTTTGGAAACTTCCCTTTTGACTTTACCTCCCCCAAGTCCATGGTATATAACCAGTCTTTATTCATGACCCCAGTGCAGCTCTTTCCGCCCATGGGTCCTGTCCCAATGCTTTAAGAAAATCACCTTTTTGTACCAAAGACGTCCTCAAGAACTCTTTCTTGGCTGTTGGCTCCGAACCCCACCATCACCCCAAAACCTCATCAGCCTCCATCTTAGGAGGTAGACTGCAATGAGATCTCTGCCCAGCAGGAAGGAGAATAACTATCTTAAGCATTCAGATCCTTTTTAGGTGAGGATTTGAATTAAGACTCTTTAGAAACTGGCAGCACTTTCTAGTCAGGGTAGAAGCATAAGACAAGCAAGGAGAATAGCAGCAGAAGTAACGAGTCAGGACAAGCCATGACCAAGCATTGTCTGGAGTAGCTCAGGCTTCAGAACAGCAGCCCCTGCTCCAGAAGGAGCAAATGTCCAATCTCCAAAAGACAGCTGCTGTGGACTCACACAGCTGCTGTCAGATGGCTGGAGCAGAGCTGCCCACAAATGACCTTCCTTCCAAGCCCCACAGCCCCATATGAAGGGCTGTCTATGGTCTTTCCCCTCCTGTCTCCTTAGTTAACCTGGAAGAGCCTTTTTTTTTTTGAGAGAGAGACAGAGAGAGGGTGCAAGTAAGTGAGGGTCAGAACGAGAGAGAGAGAGAGAGAGAGAGAAGCGGGGCTCACCCAGGGCTCGTGTTTTACCCAAAGCAGAGCATGAGCTCACCAACTGTGAGATCGTGACCTGAGCCGATATCAGATGCTTAATGACTGAGCCACCCAGGAGCACTGCAGGAGCCTAATTAACCCATGTATAAATAAGATCTCTCTGGCTCTAAAATTCTAGAATTCTACTGAGCACAGTAAAAACTCATTAATGCAGACCACTTTTTCCAAGTTTCTAATTACTCCACTTGGACTAATCTTATTTGTTCAGCAAAATTTTTTAATTTTTTTTTAAGTTTATTTATTTTTGAGAGAAAGAGAGAGAACATGAGCATGAGCAGGGGAGGGGCAGAGAGAGAGAGGGAGAGAAAGAATCCCAACAGGCTCTGAACTATCAGCATGGAGCCCAATGTGGGGCTTGAACTCACAAACTGTGAGATCGTGACCCGAGCTGAAATCCAGAGTCCAAACACTTAACCAACTGAGCCACCCAGGCCCCCTGGTCAGCAAAATTTTCTTATATATAGCTCAAGTTAAATAGAGGGTGGAGGAATTATTTAAAATATTTCAAAGAACAGGCTATTA
This sequence comes from Panthera uncia, assembly GCF_023721935.1. Classification (NCBI taxonomy): domain Eukaryota; kingdom Metazoa; phylum Chordata; class Mammalia; order Carnivora; family Felidae; genus Panthera; species Panthera uncia. The sequence goes on from NW_026057891.1 coordinate 210,238, forward strand.
GTTTAATATGTTAATTTAAAACTATTTTATTTATTTCAACTATATGGCCCAAGGAACTTCAATTAGGTAAAATGAATAAATATTGTTAAACTTTATGCTTTTTTTTTCCAACAACTATTTACTGATCCTCTCTTTGGGCCAGGCTCTGTGCTAAGCATCAGAACACAGAAACATAGAATCAAATATGGTATAGTGCTGTATGTTAACTTTTAAAATAAAATAAGGGGTGCCTGGGTGGCTCACACTGGGTGTGGAGCCTGTTTAAGATTCTCTCTCTGCGTCTGTCCTTCCCCTGTTGAGTGGCATGGGGGCATGCTCTCTCCCTCTAAACAACAACAACAACAACAAAACCATTGCAAAATAAAATAAAAGTACAATGTAAGAAATATATCAGAGTGTTGGTTTTTGCTACCCACAAAATATGTATCTATATGTATACACATATCAATAACATACACACACACACACATGTTGTGTGTGTATAGATGGAGGAAGGAAAGAAGGAAGGAAGGAAGGAAGGAAGGGAGGAAGGGAGGGAGGAAGGGAGGGAGAACCTTGCCCTCAAGCAGCTTAGAGACTGTTGGGGAGATACATGTACGAAAGACTGCATTGCTGAGATAGAAGTATATGCACAGTATGTTAACAAGCTTAGAAGAGGAGTATCTCAGTCACCCTGGGCTGGGGTCCAGAAACACTTCCTGGGGAAACTGGAAAGAGGTTTAAGGATGAATCTCAATGACCAGCTGGAGAGAAAAAAGAGGGCATCCAGACAACTACAAATAGTGGAGCCCACTAGGCAGGAATAGTGGGAAGTGGTCAGTTCTCATTACTCACGGTAATCAGGTTCTGTGAACTTAGTGCAGATACCAAACTAGGGAATACAGAACACTGCTCCTAGGGAAATACAGGGTTAGGTTCCTGGGAGCCTCGGTCACAGTTCTGTCAATCAAAACCCCATTTGTCTTATACAGGTTCATTTGCCAACATCCCTGCAAAAGAAGCCTGCTTCATCAGCACTGAAAACCTGCCCTTCCACATAACACCTCTCCTGTATAATGCTTGCATGTGCTTTTGAAATTCTTCCAGAGCCTCCTGATCTGCCTCACCCGCAAGTTTAACACTTTTCACACCGTGTCACCTTTGAAACATGCAAGTGCCTAGATTAGGGGCGCCTGGGTGGCTCAGTTGCTTAAACGTCCAACTTCAGCTCAGGTCATGTCTCACAGTTCATGAGTTCAAGTCCTGCATTGGGCTCTGTGCTGACAGCTCAGAGCCTGGAGCCTGCTTCGGATTCTGTGTCTCCCTCTCTCTCTGTCCCTCCCCTGCTTGCACTCTGTATCTGTCTCTCAAAAATGAATAAACATTAAAAAAAAAAAAAACCATGCAAGAACCTAGAACCAGCCCTTTCTGAGAAAAGTTTAACCTTTCCCTGACCATAAATTTCTTTGGCTTTCCTCATAACACTGCTCATTATGCTTTTTTTTTTTTTAACCACCTCATGAATCCACAAGTTTCACTACTTTTCCATCTTTTTCATAACTTCATCACCCACTATCAATGTTCCTTAGCACTTTCTGGAATGGCCTCATGTACACACTGGTGATTTCCTTTTTCTTTTTATGGAGGTGCCGTACCATTGATTCAGTAACAATGAACTCATGGCTGATGGCCCTGTAGCTCATGCTGAATGGGGCTCATCTAACACTTTCCCTTGAAGGCATGTCACAGCCTTCTTGCACTTCGGAACCCCTGACATCACTTCAGCCTATGCTTGGGGGCCATTTTAAAGAGAAATCACTAACAAAAGGCACAAAAGTATGAAAAATGTGGCGCTAGACAGGCCATGGAAAGGACACATGTTTACAGTCTGAGCTGAAATGAAAAGTAGAGAGTGTCAGGTCAACCTCAGCTAGGAATGTGCACCCTGAATGAGTTGAATTTTCCCCCTCCCTGCACATCTGCAAATAACTGCCAACGTGCCAGGAATATCGACTTTGGAATTACAGATACATCATAGAGAGCAAGCAAACTGGCAAATACGGAATCTGTAAATAATGAAGATGGACTGCAATGCGAGCAGAGAGGCCTGCTGTAAGCGAAAAAGCTTGTTCTTGTGCAAGTGCTGTGTGTTTCAAGCAAGAGAGTGACAAGATATCTGCTGTGAAAAAAAAACAACACTTTTTCTAAGTGTAATATGTGGTTTGAGGGTTAGACTGGAGACAGTGGGGGATGGCCATATCCAGGTGAGGGAGAGGGTGAATGAACTCAGCCATGGTAGAGGTTTGAGGAGCTGATCTGAGAGCCATCTGAGTCCAGGTGCCAGCACTGGGCTGGGCATGAGTGGTGAAGGAGGAACTGGGGACAACCCCCAGGCTCCTGGCTTGGGCTCATGAACGGTGTAGGGCCATGGGTGAGAGCTCCAGTCTCTGACTCAGAGATGCTTGAGTTTCCACCAACTCACTAGCTGTGTAGCCATCTTCACCTCTCCAGGCTTCAGTGTTTTCTTCTCCAGTGTACAGAGTCTATATAATGGGAAAATAACACCTCAGAGTGATTTTGAGATTTAAATAAGTGCCGGTGCTTTTACCTAAATAAAGAAAATAGGGAAAGCAGCAGCTTGTGGGGCTAGGGCAGGAGAGGAGTCTGTTGGACACATAAGTTGGACATGCCTGTGAACATCTATGTTCAGGACCTAGTGGCTGACTAATTTGTTCTCAGGAGGCCAGAGTAGGGGAGCTGGGGGAGAGACATAACAACTTGGAAGTTATGAGCAGGCAGGTGGTGGCAACAGCCACAAAAAGTGAGTTCCCCAAAAACGAAACCTGAGGAATTCCATAACAGAAGAAGAGGCTGGAAAGGAGATCAAGAAAGAGCAGAAGGAGGAGGAGGAAATGGGATGAGTGCTTGGAGAGCTCTCTCATCCCAGGGGAGTGTGGGATGATGGAGGGCAGGGAAGGAGAATTCCCAGCAGGAAGTGAGCGCAGTTACTGTTCTGAAAGCACAAACTGAAACTCATAGAACTTTTGGCCCAGAAGGACCCAAGAGATCTTTTAATATAATCCTGTTATCTCTTCTGATAATGAAATTGAGATTCAAAGATGTGAAGTGAGTTGCTTGAGGTCACACTATGATTTCATAGCAGGATCCCGGATGCCTAAGGAGTAATAATACACTTTTTCTACAAATATTCTAAAATTCAAAACTGTTTCTATTCAGTCACACTGGCCTTTTTTCCAATGTGATAAATTAGTGACATTTTGTTGATGTATCAGAACAACTGTTAACTTTCCCATGTACCAGGATGCTGTATAGTCAACCAAACTGTGCTGCTTATAGTGTTCATTGAATAAATGACACTCTAATGAATTTAAAAAACTTAAGAATATACAGTCAATTCAGCAATACGCAAAAGAATGAAACTGGACCACTTTCTTACACTATACCCCAAAATAAACTCAAAATGCATACAGACCTAAATTTGAGACCTGAAATCATAAAAATACTAGAAGAGAACACAGGAAGAGAACACAGAAGAAAATAACTTCTTTGACATCAGCCATAGTAACTTCTTTTCAGATATGTCTCCTGAGACAAGGGAAACAAAAGCAAAAATAAACTTTGGCACCACATCAAAATAAAAAGCTTCTGCATAGCAAAGGAAACAATCAACAAAACTAAAAGGCAACCTACTTCATGAGAGACGATGATTGCGAATGACATATCTGATAAAGGGTTAGTATCCAAAATATATAAAGAACTGATATAAGTCAACAACCCAAAAAAGAATAATCCAATTAAAAAGTGGGCAGAAGACATACATAGACATTTTTCCAAAGATGACATACAGATGGCTATCAGACACATGAAACAATGCTCAATGTCACTTGTCAGGGAAATACAAATCCAAACTACAATGAGATATCACCTCATACCTGTCAGAATGGCTAAAATCAATAACACAAGAAACAACAGGTGTTGGTGAGGATGTTGTTGGTGAGGATATGGAGAAAGGAGAACCCCCTTGCACTACTGGAGGGAAAGCAAACTGGTGCAGCCACTGTGGAAAACAGTATGGAAGTTCCTCAAAAAATTAAAAATAGGACTATGCTACAATCCAGTAATTGTGCTACTAAGTATTTACCCAAAGAATACAAAAACACTACTTCAAAGGGATAAATGTACCCAATGTTTATAGCAGCATTATTTACAAAAGCCAAATTATGGAAACAACCCAAGTGTCTATAGATTGATGAATGGATAAAGAAGATATGGTATCTATATATTATTGTATATATGTGTATATATATACAATGGGATATTACTCAGTTATAAAAAAGAATGAAATCTTGCCATTTGCAATGACATGGATGGAGCTAGAGAGTATTATGCTAAGTGAAATACGTCAATCAGATGATTTTCACTCATATATGGAATTTAAGTAACAAAACAAATGAGCAAAGGGGAAAAAGAGAGACAGGAAAACCAAGAAACAGACTTTTAATTATAGAGAACAAATTAATGGTTACCAGAGGGAGGGAGGGGGATGGGTGAAATAGGTGATGGGGATTAAGGAGGGCACTTGTCATGATGAGCACCGGGTGATGTACCAAAGTACTGAATCACTATATTGCACACTTGAAACTAACATTAAACTGTGCGTTAACTAGCTGCAATTTAAATAAAAACTTAAAAAAAAAAGAATATACAGTCAACTAATATTCAACAAGGCAGTCAGGAATGCTCAATGGAGAAAAGACAATCTCTTTAATAAATGGTGCTAAGCTGTTGCGATGAGCATTGGGTGTTGTATGGAGACCAATTTGACAATAAATTTCATATTAAAAAAATAAAATAATAAATAAATAAATAAATGATGTTAAGATAATTGGATGTTCAATTGTAAGAGAATAAAACTGGACCAATATCTTAAACCACTGACAAAAAATAACTGGAAATGGGTTAAAGACTTAAATGTAAGACCTGAAACCATGAAGCTCCTAGAAGAAAATATAGGACCAAACTCCTTAACATGGGTCTTGGTAATAATTTTTTGGATGTGGCACTTAAAGCATAAGCAACAAAATAAAAAATAAAGAAGTGAGATACATTAAACAGAAAGGCTTCTGCACAGCAAAAGAATTCAACAAAGTGAAAAGACAACCTACAGAACGGGAAAAAATATTTGCAAACCATATATCTGATAAGGGGTTAATACCCAAAACATAAACAACTCATACAATTCAACAGCAAAAAATTAAACAAACAAATAAATAGTAAAGGACCTGAATAGATACTTCTCCAAAGATATACAAAAGGCCAATAGGCCCTTGAAAAGATGCTCAACATCACGAATCATTAGAGAAATGCAAATTAAAACCACAATGAGGGGAGCTTGGCTGGCTCAGTCAGTGGCACATGAGACTGTTGATCTCAGGGTTGTGAGTTCGAGCCCCATGTTGAGTGTAGAGATTACTTAAAAATAAAATCTTAAAAAAGACATCCACAATGAGATATCACTTCATGCCTGTTAAAATGGCCATCATCAAAAGATAAGAGATAACAAATGCCAGTGAGGATGTGGATAAAAGGGAACCCTATGCACTATTGGTGAGAGCGTAAATTGGTACAACCACTATGGAAAATATGGGTGTTCCTCCACAAATTAAAAATAGAACTACCATATGATCCAGCAATTCTATTTCTGGGAATATGTCCAAAAGTAGTGAAAACACTAACTTGAAAAGATACTTGCATCCCCATTTTCACAGCAGCATTAATTACAATAGCTTAGACATGGAAATAATCTAAGTGTCCACTGATGGATGAATGGATAAAGCAATGGCTATGATATATGTGCATATATGCAATTAGACATGAAAAAAAAACAAATCCTAAAGAAATCCTCACTGTCAGCACTGTCAGCACAGAGCCCGAAACAGGACTCAAACTCATGAACTGTGAAATCATGACCTGAGCCAAAGTAAGATGCTTAACCGACTGAGCCACCTAGGCACCCCTAAATAAGTTTTTAAACACTCTTCAAACAGTACATTTTAGTTTTAATATATATAAATTATACCTAAATAAAATTTGGTTTGAAAACAGAGAAAATAAAAAAGAAGTTTAAAGTAAAAAGTAATTATTTTCTAAGTTATTTTGTATACAAGGACCTATGGGATAAAAGTATTTAAATATTTGGATATTTGGATCAAATACATGATCCTTTTTATGGCTTTGAGGAAACAACCTGTTCCTTATTCTTTGTTTCCCTCATTGTAAAATAGGTATGATATCATCTTGCAAGATGGCTCATAGTTTATTAATACATGTGAAATTTTTGAAAAAATATTAAATACTTGATAGATATTGCCTGGTAAATATTATCTAACTACATATATAAATCATAGCATTTACAGCCAAGTTAGAATTATAAGTTATAGCCCATTTGAAAATATATACAAATATATGCATATATATACCAGTAGGAAGAGAAAGGTACAATTATTCATGAACAAAGAGAGAAAATATCTCTCATGTAAGATTATTTTGATCAATATAATAAAAATATCTTGTGACTGATCTTTTTTCACTTAATTGTTTAATGTCATTTGGGCTCTGCCTAACTCATATGAAACTGAATACAGCTAGAAACTATAACAATTTCTGGTCTTTTTTCCTAGTTAATTGCGAGAAGCCAAATGATGACATTACCCTGAATATAAGCCATTTTATTTATTCAACATTTGCCTCTGCTTTAGGAATCCAGGACTAGACAATAATAAAGCTTTGCATTTCTAGATGGAATGTTGCTACAAATCAGAGTTTCTCAATATTAGCACTATTGAGATTTGGGGCAGCTGGATAATCCTTCATTGTGTGTAAGTGTGTGTGGGAGGGCTCTTCTGTGTATTATAGGATGTTTAGTAGTATCCCTGGCCTCTACCCACTAGATGCCAATAGCATTCCCACCCAAGTGTGTCCCAACCAAAACTGTCTCTAGACATTGCCAAATGTCCGCGGGGGGCAAAACTGTCCCCACCACAAACCACTCCTACCATAGTCTTTCTGTACACAAGTGGGCCCCCTTTTACACACTGAGGACACAGGTCCACAGGTGGCAGTAGGTCTGTTGTGTGTTCTAAACTGGCATTTCCCTCTAGTTGGGCAGATATGGCAGCCTCCAGATGCTTTGACACCCCAGTTCCCACCCCCAGGCAGGAGAGGCATAATAGGGGCTGTCTGTATAGCACATTGGAGGACTTGGGGTTACGGGCAAGTCTTGTCTGCTCATGGCACTGCCCAAGTCCTCCCAGGACTCATGACTCATCCTTACACTGCAGTTAGGGTATCCTTTTGTCTTTTTTTCTCAGTTCTCCAAAATACTTACCTAAAAAGTTTCCTTTATCACTAATTATATCACAAACATGTTGACATTTTGTTCAAACAGAAATATCTTTGAGTTTTCTATTGTCATATATTAGAACTTGAAAACAAGGCTAGAGGAAAGAATGTGTAGAAACACATAAAAGAAGTGTTATATTAGGGGCGCCTGGGTGGCTCAGTCAGTTGGGCAACCAACTGTTGATTTTGGCTCAGGTCATGATCCCAGGGTCATGGGTTTAAGCCCTGTGTCAGGCTCTGCGCTGAACACATAGTCTGCTTAAGATTTTTTCTCTCTCCCTTTCTCCCACTTGTACACACTCTCTCTCTAAAATAAATTTTTTTTAAAAAAGATTTGTAAAAAAAAAGAAAGTGATATCTTAAAGCTGTGAGGAGTGTTAGAGCTGAGCTCCCAACAGTCAAACTGACCACATTTCAAGGTCTCAGCTGCCAGGTGGCTAATGGCTGCCATATTGGACGGCACAGCCACAGCACATTTCTGTCACCACCCAAGTTCTATCTGACAGCACTCTCTCAGATAATACCTAGGCCTTATTTTATAGATGAGTAAGTCCTAAAAGTTGTATAAAATAATCCAGCTAAGAAGGGTGCCTGGCTGGCTCAGTCAGAAGTGCTTGCAACCTTAATCTCCAGGTAATGAGTTAGAGCCCCAGGTTGGGTGTAGATTACCAAAAATAAAAAATCAAATCAAATCAAATAAAGAATAAAGAATAATCCAGCTAAGAGAAATAAGAGCTTGCAGCAAAACCAAAACTGAGAACCCGACCAGTAATTCCACACCTGTGCTTTCTCCCACACACCACCTCCTGGTAGGTCCAAGCTTGGAATGCCACAGGGAGTTCTGGCCATTGTAGCTTTAAAACCAGTGTCAGAGGTGGAAAAACAAACTCCAAATAATTAAGATGATGGACCAACTCTATATAAAATTTTAATCCAGTCCAATAACCATGCGTTGTATGCCTGCCACTGCCAGGAACTTGTCTTCACACAGAAGTCCTGTCCTCGTCTGGATACAGACTGAAAACCTTCAATACCATGTAGTCAGAGCAAAGATAAAGGGGAGTCCAGAGTAAAGAAGGTGGGAACAGTGCTCAGCATGCCTAAAACACACAGGAGGAAACAGGATGGGGGCCTGGGACAATCTGGGCTCAGTTCTGCTCACCTGTTAGCAGCAGGGAAATCCCCATCTCAGAGCCAACTGTGTGTGGCCTCCATTCTCTCCACCCCCGCAAGGAAGTCCAGCCTCAAGGCAGCACATCCGGGCTTTTCCAGCTCACACATCTCTTCCAGGTGACGGCTCCCACTCTATCACTGCCCATCCTCTGTACCTGCCCTGCTCTGTGGCAGGCCTGTCCGCAGGCAGAACGCTTCTGGGTGCCTGAGAGCCAGCCTCCTCTTTCTCTTTCTCTTTTTCACACCCTCTCTCTCCCTTTCACTTTCTCTCTTTCTCTTTCTCTCTCCCTTCCTCTTCCTTTCTTTCTCTCTTCCTTTCTCTTTCTCATTCCCTTTCAATCTTTCTTTCTCTTTCTCTCTCTCACTTTCCCTTTCCCTTTCTTTCCCTTTTCTCTCTTTCTCTTTCTCTCTCTCCCTTTCCTTTCTCTCTCCCTTTTCCTTTCTCTTTCCCTTGCCCTTTCTCTTTCTCTCTCCCTCCCTCTTTCTCTTTCTCTCTCATACCCCATGCTCAACCTCTCACCAAATTCTATTCCTTTTCTTGAAAAGTTCTAGAACCTGGGTCACCTAGGTGGCTCAGTCGGTTGAGCGTCTGACCCTTGATTTCTGCTCAGGTCAGGATCCCAGGGTCATGGGTGGAGCCCTGTGTCGGTGTCTGCACTGAGCATGGATCCTGCTTAAGAATCTCTCTCTCTCCCTCTGCTTCTCTCCCCTGCTTGTGCTTTCTCTCTATATACAATACAATACAATACAATACAATACAATACAACAAAATAAAATAAAACAAAATAAAATTCTAGAACCTACTCCGTCCCCATTACCACTTTTGTTCCAGTTCCCACCATCTCTTTTTAAAAATTTATTTTAACTTAATGTAATTTAAATTTAAATTTAATTATTTTTAAGTGTACAATTCACTAGTTTTTAGTTTATTCACAAAGTCGTGCAACCATCACCATTGTCTAATTCTGGAACATGTCACCTCCCCAGAAAGAAGTCCTGCACCCTCAGCAGTGACTCCGCATCCCCCTGCTGGCCTCTCTGGACACCCGTGACTCTACTTCCTGTCTATAGATTTGCCTGTAGCAGACACTTCATATAAATGGAATCACACATCACGTGTTCTTGTATGACTGGCTTCTTTAACTCAACATAATGTTTTCAAGTTCCATCCTTCCTGTAGCACCTGTCAGCATCAGTACCTTATTTCTTTTTGTGGCCAAATAATATCCCACTGTATAGATATCTCATGTTTTGTTTTCCCGTTCATTGGTTGGTGGACTTCAGGGTTGTTTGCATTTTAAGACGATTATGAATAGTACTGCAGTGACCGTTGCCATACATGTTTCTGTGTGGACACAAGGTTTCAATCCTCTTAGGTAATCCCATCATTTGTCAATAACACTAGTGAAAAAACCTTGTGGTTTTCCCTGCCTCCAGGCTTATCTTCTCACCCCCCCTCTCCAAACCAACATTAGACTCTTTCAAACATAGATCTTCTAAGTGTGTAAAATTAGATCATGCTGAGCCTGTATTTAAAATTTTTCAATAACTTTCCATTGTACTAAAGGAAAAAAAAAAGCAAAAACCCCAATGTGGCCTACCTCTTCAACCTCGTCTCCAGGGCGATGATGGGCCAGGGCAGTTGGCCCCTCTGTTTTCCCCCAACTCACTTGTAGGTCAATTGGAGCTACAGGAAGGGACACCACAGCATAAGCTATTGTCATTGGTGGTAGTACTGTTTGCTTCTTTCTTGTCCTTTAGTCCTCTGCCCCATGGGGGGAAAAGGCTGTCACACTGCAGAGTCCCTTTCCTCCCCTCAGGCCATTCCTGAAAATCTCAGTCTCAGAATCCCAGACTGCTAGCGCTTAAGCTTCCAGTCTGGTGATTTGTGGACTGTGCTCTGGGAGTCCCAGGGGCTGCAGGGACAGGTGTGAGAGCGGGGGGAATGGAAGGCATGAGACCAAGTGGGCAGGCCTCCATAGGATGTGGTTTTGTTTGAATAAAATTTCAATCAGCTGAAAGTAAAAGGAGATTTGAGAACAAATTTATTTTTTTAATCCATTGTGATTGGTTGATATATCTCTTATATCTCACTTATAGGTTAACCCTTCATCTCTTTTTTTCCCCCATGTATATTTTGTTGATACTTGGGTCATTTGCCTTGTGGAGATTCCCTTAGCCTCAATTTTGTATCTTACCTTATTTTAATTTTTTTAAGTTTTATTTATTTATTTTGAGAGAGAGAGGGAGAGAGAGACCATGAGCAGGGAAGGGGCAGACAGAGGGAGAGAGAGAATCTCAACCTGTCAGCATGGAGCCTGATGTGGGGCTCAAACTCATGAATGTGAGATCATGACCTGAGCCAAAATCAAGAGTCTGACGCTTAACTGACTTAGCCACCCAGGTGCCCCAGTTGTTTGTTTATTTTAACATGTTTCTCCTTCCTGCTTGATTCCTGTAAATCCTTCATTAGATCTAGAGGTTTGACAAGATTCAGGTTTGGTTTTGTTTTTGTGGTGGGGCTGGGGGAGGGACAGAGCAACTTCACAGATGGTGGTGTTTCCTTCTACCAGGAAGATCTGAAGTCTGCTGGTCTTGTGATATTAGCAGCCGTTAATGTTCACTGCTACCTCTGTGACACATTAGGATTTGCAAATTGAGGATGTTCTAGGTCTATTACTCCTTTTCCATGTATTAGCTGAAATACTTCTGTAACCCTCTTCATTTACAGGCAAGGAAACCGAGGCTATAGCAAGCACAGCTCTTATTTCTGCAAGCCAGAGTTTCTCCTACCCTTGTGAGTGTCCTGCTTCCCCAAGATGCCTGGAGAGGCAGGAGGGTGGTCAGAGTACTTGTGGCACACTGAAGCAGGAAAGGGTTCAGTTAAAGAACAGAAGGATAAGAGGCGCCTGGCTGGCTCATTCTGTTAAGTGTCTGATTCCTGACTTCAGCTCAGGTCATGATCTCACTGTTCATGAGTTTGAGCCCCACATCAGGCTCTGCACTGACAGTGTGGAGCCTGCTTGGGATTCTGTCTCCTTCTCTCTCCCCCTCCCCTACTTGCTCTCTCTGTCTCTCAATAAATAAAAATAAACTTAAAAAAAAACCCAAAAGAATAAATGCTGGAGGAAAAACCAGAGATGGGCTTTAACTCAAAGGTAATAACAGAAGCAGTCTGCCGGTTGGGGCCTGAGGCAGAGGTACAGGAAGAGGAATCCTCTCATTAATGACTTACCAGCCAGCAAGCACAGACAGGAAGTGCCTCCAGAAGTGTCATCACAGATGAGAAGAGGTCTTTTCATAAGACAGTTTGGGGGAGAGGTCCCAGAAACACACTTCAGGGAAGGAAGAGAAGGCTGACGGCAGGAAAGTAAGTGGAGGGGCTTTGCAAGGCGGGAGGCCATGCTGTCATCCTCCGTCTGTCCCTCTGGGCTCCTGACCCAGCCTGAGAGCAGTGGCTGTCGAGATCCAGCTGCAATTTTTCAAACCAATTAAGGACAAGCACTGAGGCCCCAGGAGGGCCTGCTGTCTGCCTCTCCTGAGTCAGCAGGCTCAAACCAGGACCTTAGGGGATGGCATCTGAAGGCTCTAATTGATCCTCTCAGAGTTAAAAATAAAAAGTAGCAAGCAGCTAGTCTTTTGACTTTAAACTGCTGTGGGGTGGGGGTGGGGTCTCTTTTTCAACAGAGGTTTTCCATCAGAGATGCCAGAGAGTGGCTTCCGCACTGGCTTAACTATTGGTACATAGGCTCTGCGCATTTTCTTTTTCATTTGCACTGTCTCCTTCAGGAGGCCTGCTGTCCTGAATTTATCAATTAGCCATCCCATTTGCCAGAAGTAAGTTCCATTTGGCATAACAATATTGCCATTCAAAACAAGCACGATCTCTCAGCTGAGAAAAGTCACGAAGACTTTGTGCTCCATCTTAAACCTGAAACAGTCACTCTTAAGACAACTGAGTGAAAAGAGAGCAGTGGAATATAACAGAGACAGTGGGCCAAACCATCCTTCTTGGTCATTTTGCAATCCGTGGACCAAACAGGCTGTCAAGGTTTTACTTTTCCTTCAATTTGTCTGGCATTGTCTAGATGTTTCCTCAGAAAAAAAGGTCCTGTTCACCTCCAAGCTTGAGATCAGAATAGAAAGGTCTAGGCTTGCATTGTTGGGAGGGGAAATGAAATCAGAGCACTCGCCATCCTTAGGGTGATACCCAGACTTCTCTTTTTCCCAAAACACAAAAGCCAAAAATGCTTTTTATGCTTTTCTATAAAATTTGACAGCAGCAAAATCATCTCCGACTACAGTTTATGAAAACACAGCTCAGTACAATATAATCCATATAAACATGGGATCCCAATATGGCCCAGTCCTGGCACAGTGTTCCCTTCCAAGAAATAACAGCCTGACATAAAAGTAGGGTTGAGAGGAGTCCAAATCTGTATTTCGTCTCTAGAGGGAACTTGAAAGAGGAAACAATTTTTAGACACAGCACAACATCTACAAAAGGTTCTATTTCTTCATCTTTCTATCCCCTCGTGCCCACACCTTCTGTCAGAGCTTCCCATGGACCCCGCCTCTGACGCCTAGCCCACCTGGCCCCTCCTCCTCCCCTTATCCTCCCTCTCTGCCCATCTCTTCATTGTAACCATCCACTGAGCTTTTCTGTGTTCTATCATTTTCTTATTTTCTTAGCACCTGGATTCTGTACAAAATAGACCCGAAGAACCAGGAACTGATCTAATAAGAGTGTGGGAGGTGGCAGGAGGAGAGAAGGAGGGAAGGTTGTATATATGCAATCTTGTGCTCTTCCTTTGTTGGGTCTTTGTGAGTCTCTGGCAGGAAGACAGTGTATCTCCCAGAAGGGCTTTGCCTCAGCGCTAATCCCATTGCTGTCTTTTCTCCTTCCAGTTGATCAGGATTCCTGCCCAGAACTTCTAAAGTTTATTATTTTTGAGAGAAAGAGACAGAACATGAGCAGAAGAGGGTCAGAGTGAGAGGGAGACACAGAATCCAAAGCAGGCTCCAGGCTCAGAGCTGTCAGTGCAGAACCCAATACGGGGCTAGAACCCACGAACCGTGAGATCATGACCTGGGCCAAAGTCGGATGCATAACCAACTGAGCCACCCAGGCACCCAGTGCCCAGGACTTCTGAAGACACTTTCTGGGCATTTCCAACATTTCTCTTTGCAGACCAGGGAGCAAAGATACTGGTTTAAGGGCTTAATCCCTCCCACCTCCAGGATCCCTGTGTCTAGCAAGATTAAGGAAAGTTGTGCTCATTTCCAGTGGCCTTTGGCCACTAAATGACCCATGCTGCCACACCTAGAGCACATAGGGGGACAGTTCCAACCCCTGAAAGTCTGAGAAGTCTGGAGGTGTCCCTGGATTGGTACCACCATCCTGGGGCCTGGCTCACACATTCCTTCCCATGGAAACCACAACAAAGACTCTTGCCCACAGCTCCCGCTCTCCATCTGCCTCCAGATCAACACTGGTGCTTCCCTTCATGGTGTGTCATGCCCCCTCCTCCTCGGAAGTGTGAGTAGTAAACCATCTTTTCAAAGGCCATTGTCTTCTAATCTGGTGGCTTTAATATACCTCAAATTTTCTATTAATACATTATTGTTTTAAACACCTAGGAAACTTCTTATCCCCACTACCATGTCAGGGGTCCAACTTCAAGAGGGTGAGGCTTACCTGCTTCATTTCAGGATTTCCACATGTACCCTGGTGCCTGGGTCTGACCTCTGTATGTTGGACTTGTTCCAGGACGATGGTCATGGCTCCTTTCCTTTGCTTTCCTCTTTCCTTTCCTTTCCTTTCCTTTCCTTATCTTCCTCAGCCCTGATTAACTTTGACAAACGTGGGAACTTAGCCCATTTGGTTTGTGATGAAATCAGGACTGATTCACAATTCTCAGTTCTCAATTCTCCTGGACTGACCTGACCCAGTCACTTCTGATTTTCTAAGCCCAGCTCTCGTATCATCTGGTGGAGCCTGATTTAGCATCTGTCCAATCTGAATACAAACATGAAGCAGTCTTTCCTGTTTATTTTATCCAACTTCCTTTGCCATTCTAGAACATTTTCTTTATTTCTTGAAAAATTATACGTCCTGTGAGATTATATTAAAAGTCAACTATTAGCTGCTAATATCATAAAGGCATCTTTTAGATTGGTGGCCAACTCATATTTGTGAGTATGCTCTGTATTTATTATTATTATTTTTTTGTATGCTCTGTATTTCTATCATCAGTGCATTTTCCTGGATCTCTTCTGGTTTTAGCACTGAAAAGTCCTTACACATCCTCAGTTTCATGAACTTATATAATGCTAAGAGCTGACTTTCCCAAACCCAAAGCTTGGGTTTGCCTTAAAATTTTGATTCCCATTCTGGTGAAGTCTCCGCATATTCCCTATGTTCTTCTGGTGGTTGTTCCAACCCGTAATGGTTTGTATCTGATCCACTTGTGTCTGGAGCACTATAAATCCAATAATATGGCAGTGAAGATGCATTCTTGGATTGGACTTGCAGTGATTATTTTAATCCAAGATATAGCTGAGCACTGTATCTTAGATCCAAAATCTCATCTGGTAAGCATTAAAAAATGTAACCCATATAAACCTAAAAGTTCACATGACCCATTCTTGGTAAAGGTGTCAAATTCAAAAGGCAATTCAAGTTTTACGTGTGTTCTGAACACTAACATATTGTTCGTTTTTTCCTTGTTATAATAGCATCAAGCATCACAAAGGAAAGAGTTATGGATAGCCTGGAGTCCTGCTGAGTGTTTCTGTGCCCTGGTGAGGGCAGTGAAGTTCTCTCCAACCTGAGGTCTCTGTTAGAGTCTGAAGATTCCTTAAAAATCAGTCAGCCCTGCTCTCCTTCAATACTTTTCTACAATGTATATGCTTAATAAATTCTGATTAATGAATGCCCTTGTTAAACTCAATCTCACTTAGTTTCAACGTCAACTAACACATTTCATTTCCCATTAGAGTTATGAGCATCTGTGTCCTAGGATTTGTATAGAATATTGATGATAGACTGAAATTTTAGTGACAAATCTTGATGATTCTGTAGGAACTTTTGCCTATGATGGCTCTCTTTTTCATGACAATCTAGGCTCAGCAGAATGGCAACATTACATTTAAAGACAGGCTCTATTTTGACAATGTGTGTCCATGAGGGCATTCTGGGCTTTCCATCATGGACCCCTACTTCATCTTGTGATTTTTTTACTGCAGAGCCCCACATGGACAGTGATTCGAGGAGGAAAGCAGCCTAAGGCGGAGGTTGGGTTGGTGTGGCTGAGTAGTGTGTGCCTCAAGGGATGAGAGCAGTAGTTAAAAGAAGGTAAGTAATGGCCTGAAAGGGATAATAAGAAGAGACAGAAAGCTGATAGTCCCTCTGAGCTCATGAAATTGGGGAACAAGTATGGAAGAATTAGCAGAACTTGCTCCAGAGGGCCGCAAGGGAAGAAGTTCCCTCAGGGAGAGCAAGGAGATAGTGCTCCCTTTGGGGAGGCAGTTGTGCAGAGAGCTGAGGACAGTGGGAGTTTCAATTGCAGAGTGAGGGAAATGTGAGAGGGCTCACTGAAAAGGAAGGTTGAAAGAAGAGCCAGCATTGAAAGGAAGAGCAGTGAGGCAATGAAGATCTCATGGGCATCACCACTGTGAGACAGGCCTGATGTTTGTCAGGATAACCAGACTTTCACCGCCATCTCTGGCCCCAGAGGACTCTTGTGTTCCTGAAGGAGGAGGCTGCATTCTCCTCTCCACAGACAACAAGGAGCCCCTGCTGAGCATCTGAGGATAGGCTCTTCTTTCAGGTCCAAAGGCATTGGCAAGTAGGGAGACTGACCTCAGAAAGTGCAATCCATAGGGACCCAAGCTTCCCACCTAAGTTAGCTAATAATGTACACTATTTGCTGTGACTGAGATTGCCTTGTATCCTGCTACACCCACAGAACTATCCCCTGTCCAAAGAACACAGCAGCTGAGATCATCAGTTTTAGACTGTGTGGTGCCTACCACCGAACAGCTGTAGAACCTTCAACGGGAAAGGTATTGGCCATTCTAACTCTCAGTTTCCTCATCTGTAACATGGGAATAATGGCTCATTATAATAATACATGACCTCTTGGATTGAGAGCCTAATTTTGATCTCTTTTTCAAAAGAAAAGTTTTGATAGAAAAGTTTGGAATCTCTTTAAAAAAAAATTGGATGTCAGGAAGATGGTGAAGTAGGAAGCATCCTGAGACCCCCTCCCATGTACAGAACAATTGCAGTGGCAGAGCTATTTTAGAACCAGATAGTCTACTGAAGGCTTGCAACATCTAGAGGAAGGCTTAAATGTAGGTTGTAGTTAATTTTGGTCAACTTCAACTCCTAGCACAGTAGCATCCCCCACCCACCAGGCCCCTGTCAGGCAACCTGAAACAGCTTGCACAGCACTTGCAAGAGCTACAGTGGCTGATAAGGACCCTGCCCTCTGAATAACAGGGATCTGTCTCTGATCACTGATTGATGCTTGTGATTGCAGATGTGCAGACACAGAGATGGTGACATTGTTATAGTCTTCATTGCAATTTTTACAAACCTCACCTCCTCCAGCCAAAGCAGTTTCAGGGGGATTTAAACAGCTGGCACCTGTTTAGGGAGACTTTTTCCCTTCATGTTTTCCTTTTTTTTTTTTTTTTTCATTTTGGGAGCTAGACATTTAAGGACTAGGACATTCAAAAGCAACCATATACACATTTAACATTTTTTTTTGATGTTTATTTATTCTTAAGAGAGAGAGAGAGAGAATGCGAGCAGAGGAGGGGCAGAGACAGAAGGAGATACAGAATCCCAAGTTGGCTCCAGGCTCTGAGCCATCTGCACAGAGCCTGACTCAGGGCTTGAACTCACAAACCATGAGATCATGACTTGAGTCAAAGTTCGGTGCTCAACCACTTAACCAACTAAGCCATCCAGGTGCCCCAACCACATACACATTTAAAAATATGAATACATATATACTTACACATATGAATTTAAAAGTTACAGCACAGGGGCGCCTGGGTGGCTCAATCAGTTAAGCGCCTGACTTTGGCTCAGGTCACGATCTTGTGGTTCGTGGGTTCGAGTCCTGTGTCAGGCTCTGTGCTGATAGCTCAGAGTCTGGAGCCTGCTTCAGATTCTGTGTGTCTCCCTCTCTCTCTACCCCTTTTCCCACTTGTACTCTGTCTCTTTCTCTCTCTCTCTCTCAAAAATAAATAAACATTTAAAAACAATAAAAAGAAAGTTACAGCACATACCCAGGGAAAGACGCAGGCTCAGAAAAGGCCTGAGAAGACCTTAGGTTTACATCTCAGGCTGATCTCTATAAAAACAAACCCAAAAACCAGCAAGGGGAGAATCTTAACTCCACAGTTAACACATAATAAGATTCAAATGTTCAGCTTTCAACAAAAAGAATCACAGGCATATATATATATATATATATATATATATATAAAGAAACAGGAAAGTATGACACATTCAAAGGAAAAAAAAATGAACAGACACCATCCCTGGGAAAGACCAGATGGCAAGTTTACTAGACAAAGACCTTAAAACAATTGTCTTGAAGCTGGTCAAAGAGCTAAAAGAAGATTTAGGCACAGTCAGGAAAAATGATGTATGAACAAGGTATAAATATCAACAAAGAGATAGAAAATATAAAAATCAATCCACAAGCTGAAAACTACAATAACTGAAATGAAAAATGTGTGAAAGAGAATCAGAACAGCTTTGAGCAGGTGGAAGAAGCAATGAACTTGAAGACAGGATCATTGACATTCTCAAGCCTGAGGAATAAAAAGAAAAAGACTAAAGAAAAATGAACTGAGACTACAGGACATGTGGGATGCAGTCAAATGGACCATCATTCATGTTGTGGGAGTCCCAGAAGGAGGAGAGAGAGACAAGGGCAAAGTGATTATTTGAAGAAATAATGGTTGAAAACGTCCTTGATTTGATTAAAGACATGAAAATAAACATCCAAGAAACTCAATGAAACCCAAGTAGGATAAACTCAAAAAGACCCATACCAAGAGATGTTATAATCAAACTATCAAAAGACAAAGAGAGAATCCTGAGAGCTTGCTTCAGCAGCACATATACTGAAACAGGAACAATGTGGACGGTATTACCGTGGCCCCTGTGTAAGGATGAGAGAATCTTGAAAGCAGCAAGGAGAAAGGAATCACCACCTACAAGGAATCAATAGTTGCAGAAAAAAATGGTGATGGAGAACACAGTTTCCCCATCATCCCACGAGATCGGTGATTGGACAGCTATGCACAAACCAAAACAGTTCTGGGAGACCTCTAAGGTCCATTTAGGAAGTTCAGCGACACAGTGTAACAAAAATAACTGAGAATAATCGGGAATTTTATTTGCTTGTATCATCCCATTCCCCAAGCTGGCATTGTGCATCAAGAAGGAACTTGCCAGCTAGAAGGACTTCCTCTCACCGGGGAAGAGAGCAGGGTGAGTGGCAAATTTTTCCAGCCTCTTGGGGCGTTGTGTAAGTGACTTGCTTCAGTGCCACCCCAACCAGACTGGCAAACCCAAAACTATAGAGCTGGCTAGGAACAAGGAGGAAGAGCAATGGCTCGATTAGCAGACACACAGTGAGATCAAATGCAGTTTAGAGACCCAATCTGCAGACAAATTCCGCAAACTTTGCCATTGCAAAGCCAATGGTCAGCACAGCTGCCTCAGACCCCCTGTAGATTTTGCTAGCTTTTACCCCACAAGTAATCACATTTGTTCCCTGACACTAGCTGCTTAATTCCCTCCTCATTCCCTCCCCACTCTGCCCCTGCCAGAGACAGGAACCACAATGACAGCCATCCGAGGTCTCCATGGCTACAGCTGTGCAAGTGTAAGATACCCAGTCACCCGAATCCCTCCTCATCTCTGCCAGAGCCCTGGGGCCATGCCTGCAACCAGCTTGGGCCTCTGCATGAGTACAAGACACTAGCCTAGAATCCTCTGCTGACAATTTCCTCCGCTAACTGTGCCCATGCTGAGGGCTAGCCCCGCCAGATATGCATCTATATGATACCAGGCTGATGCCTATCACCTTCCCTTATG
The DNA here is from genome assembly GCF_023721935.1 of Panthera uncia. Classification (NCBI taxonomy): domain Eukaryota; kingdom Metazoa; phylum Chordata; class Mammalia; order Carnivora; family Felidae; genus Panthera; species Panthera uncia. Next base: position 229,940 of record NW_026057891.1, read on the forward strand.
ACAGTGTGCATGCCCTGGGGATGGGGATGGAGATGGGGGAAGAATGTGAAGCCACAGGTGAGCATATAAATAGAGACTGCCCAGTTGCTTGCAGGCCTTCCATCACTGGCCAACAACACTGTGCCTGCTCTTCAGCTGTGTACCTGGATGTCCCCTGCTTGATTCCTGCCACTGGCCTCCATTGCAGTGTGCCTGCTTGGGGGGGGGGGCATATGCAGTTGAAGGACAGCATGCTGATAATCAGGGTCCCCACAGTTTCTAGTGGGCTCATAGCTGGCCCCAGCCCTTAGTATCTGCTCTGGCCCCCATCATTACGTGTGTGGTCTGTGATGCCCCTACCACTACATAGGCACCTGCAGCTGACCCCCACCGCTGAGTGTGTGCACACTTATGGTTCTGGCCACCACCACTGCCCGCTGAGGTCCCTGGTAGCTAGAAGTGCTGCTGAAGACACGAACAGCTCTTGCAGCCACTGTAGACTCCCTGAAGTTCTCACCCAAGACCACAGAGTTGTTAATGTTGGGAATCCCAGTGGCCTGAACCAAAGAGACATCGTGCCCCCTCAGACCCAGTGCTGCCATCTCCCCCAAACTTGGCACCATACACCATTAGACTCAGGGTCATAGCACAATCCAGCATGCCCCCATCCACAGGTGAAAGCTTCCCTTACTGCAATCAGTCTATAAAGTCTAGAAGAAATGACTGCTTCAGACACCTACACAAAGCTACAGGGATCATGAAAAATCAAGGAACATGTCTCCACCAAAGGAATATAGTAAACTTGCAGTAACTGTCACCAAAGAAGCAGAGATGTAGGAATTGCTGAACAAAAAATTCGAAATAATTGTTCTACAGAGGTTCAGACAACTACAAGAAAGCAGAAAAATGATTTAACAATATCAGGAAAACAAAACAAGAACAAAATAAGAAGTTCAACAAAGAAACATTAAAAAGAACCAAATTTTGGTTGTCTGCCCAAACCACTTCCCCAACAACCTGTCCAAGCCCATTGTCTCCATGGGAACAGGATGCTCTAAGGGCACGGTTTTTAATTTACTCCCTATACTCAACCATCGTTCTCCAAACCGCAGCACCAGTGCTAGAGAGAGTGGACCTGGAGGAGCTTCCCTGTCACACACTGGTCCTACCCTCAAGCCTGGACTCCCTCTGTCCTTAATGCCTTTTTCTGCTTCTGGACTTTGCCTGGATGCTGTGCAGTTGGCTCAGCTTCAGGTATCCTTGGAGGGGACCTGTTTCCAGCCTATAGACAGCACAGAGGACTCAGCTTTGCCTCCAGCAGTTATCTTTTCCCTTCCTTTCTTAGTTCCCTGTTATTTTTCCTGTTTTATCAATGTCATATTTGGTCTTACAGCTCTGTATCACCACACTCTTTGAGTATATCAAGTTGCTTCAATGTCTGTTGTTTGCTTTCCATTTTTATCTTTCTACTTTAATTTCCTTTATTTTTAAGGTAAAAATTTCCCGCTTCCAACTTGTTTTCCTTGATTTTTTATTAACTGTCTTTAATTGGAAAAGTAATAAAAGCACATGATGAAAATGGATAAAAGAGTATATAATGAAAATCAAGCAAGACTTGTGGTCTGCTAATCCCTGTCTCCAGAGAAAGCAGTGTTACCAGCATCTCATGTTTCCTTCCAGAAATGGTCTATGCATATAATAAACATACTCTCCCCCTCTATTGACCCAATAGAAGCTTACTTTTCACACAGCTCTGAACCTTTTGTTTTCTTTTTAACCTCGTATCTTGGAGATTGTTTTATATCAGCATGCAAAGAATTACCCCGATATTTGTAAGGGCTGCACCAATAACACAGATTATAGATGTACATAATATATTAGTAATATAAAAATATACTAATATGTTTGAATCTGTCCCCTTTTTATAGAACACGTGGGCTGTTTCTGATTTCTTCTTGTTGCAAATAGCTCTTTGGTAAAATATGTACATACACATGAGAGTATAGGAAAAGTTCTAAAAGTACAGTTCTTAGGCCAAAACTATTTGCTTTGAAAATGTTGATAGAATTTAAGAGTCTCTTATGGTTTGCCTCCTTCCCTCTCTGTAAATTTTTTTTTACCCCATCCCCTCCCCCTTGGTCTTCTGCTAAGTTTCTCAGGATCCACATATGAGTGAAAACATATGGTGTCTGTCTTTCTCTGCCTGACTTATTTCACTTAGCATGATACTCTCCAGTCCCATCCATGCTGCTACAAATGGCCAGATTTCATTCTTTCTCATTGCCAAGTAGTATTCCATTGTATATATGAACCACATCTTCTTTATCCATTTGTCAGTTGATGGACATTTAGAGACTCTTAAATACTGAGAACAGGGGCGCCTGGGTGGCCCAGTCGGTTAAGCATCCTACTTCGGCTCAGGTCATGATATCGCGGTTTGCGGGTTCGAGCCCGCATTGGGCTCTGCGCTAACAGCTCAGAGCCTGGAGCCTGTGTCGGATTCTGTGTCTCCTCCTCTCTCTGCCCCTCCCCTGCTCATGCTCTGTCTCTCTGTGTCTCTCAATAATAAATAAACGTTTAAAAAAATTAAAAAAAAATACTAAGAACAAAATGAGAGTTGATGGGGGTGGGGGGAGGGGAAAGTGGGTGATGGGCGTTCAAGAGGGCACCTGTTGGGATGAGCCCTGGGTGTTGTATGGAAACCAATTTGACAATAAATTATGTCTAATATTAAAAAAAAATGAAGTGACATCCTAAAAGCCAAAAAAAAAGAAAAAAGAAAATGTTGATAGATACTGTCACATTGCCCTCCAAGGCATAGGTCAGAGGTGTCATACGTGTTGGAAGTATTGTTCCCTGTATGTTTTCTTTTGATTTTGTTTAATATATATATACATATATATATATATATATATATACACACACACACATATATATATATATATATATATATATATTTTTTTTTTTTTTTGCCTTGAAAAAACTGGTAGATTTTTTGCAAGTAAATTTTTTCTTTATGCTTTACAGGTAAACTCATGCATGGTTTTTGATCTGTTTCTTCCTTAATCCAGGTGTTTCCCTGTCTGATTTTCCCCCCCATACTGTGCTTTTTTCTAGTCTCTTTTGCTTTCAATTTTGACATTAAAATTTTAAATTTCTCTGGAACTTAATTTGAGAATTAGAATCAGGGAAGAGCTTTATTTCTTCCCAAATAGCCAACTGGTTTTTACCAGTAGTAGTTTTTAAAATTTTTTTAATGTTTATTTATTTTTGAGAGAGAGAGAGAGAGAAGAGGGGCAGAGAGAGAAGGAGACACAGAATCCGAAGCAGGCCCTAGGCTCTGAGCCAGCAGCACACAGCCCGACACAGGGCTCAAACTCACAAATTGTGAGATCGCGACCTGAGCCCAAGTTGGACGTCTACCCGACTAAGCCACCCAGGCACCCCCAGTAGTAGTTAATAATTCATCTTTTCTCCACTGATGGTAAATATCACCTACACTGCACAGTTCCTATAGCTATTTGCATTTGTTTCTAGGTTCCTTAATCTATTTTAGTGATCTGTCTTCTTATTCACATGGGAGGATCAACCTGTTAAGTAAATAGCTTTAAAATATGCTGTAATATGTGTTAGGACCAACCCCTACTCATTCTTTTTTTTCTTCTTAGAACTTTCCTGGCTATTTTCATATAATTTTAGCATATAGTTCTCCAAAATATTTTTATTCTATCAGGGTCACAGTAGATCTGTGGATTCTCTTTGGAAGAATGAACACCTGTCTTCTATTGTTTCTTCCTATTCAAGGATAGGGCTCTTTTCACTTATGGATGTATTCTTTTGTGTCTCTCAGTAGAAATACACTTTCCTTCACTGTACAGATTTGAGTCTATATATTTCTTAAGTTTATCTGTAGGTATTTTAGATTTTTTGTAGCTTTTTTAAATGGAGTATTTCTTCCACTAAATATTCCATCTTCTTGCCCTAAATTTTTAGTTTCATTATTTAAAACAAAATTAAGTGTCTTTATTTTGTTGGTATTATTTTACTTTTTAACTCTAATATTTGATTCACTCTTAACCCTTCAATCCTTCTATTTTCATGACTTAAACTTATTCCTTGGGCTTTAGCTTTTTGTCTCCTTTATCTCAAACATGATCTATAAGCAGTTTTCTGTTTCATGTACCAACTATTACCCAATGTGTACTTTCTATATTGTCCACCACCATCCACAGACCACCTTTCATGCATGGCAACAAGCTAGCATCTCTGTCTTCCACGTGGGCCTGACTTTCTGTCAACAATTCAATTCTGGCTGAACTTCCACCTCTGCCTGTAGAGCAGTGATTTCTCAACTATGTGAATATTTTATTTCATTTTTGCCCTTTTTCATATAAAAGAATGAACAACTCTAAAATAAAGAAAGTTGATTTTATTATAACATCAATGAGATAAAGAGAAGTATTACTTGTGCCTCGAACTTTTAGCTTACTAGGCTTATGTAGGTTTCTTTTTAAATTTTTTTGTTAATGTTTATTTACTTTGAGAGAGAGAGAGAGAGAGAGAGAGAGCACATAAATGGGGGAGGGGCAGAGAGAGAGGAGACACGGAATCTGAAGTGGGCTCCAGGCTCTGAGCTGTCAGCACAGAGCTGGACGAAGTGCTCAAACCCATGAACCGTGAGATCATGACCTGGGCTGAAGTCAGATGCTTAATTAACTGAGCCACCCAGGCACCCTAGGCTTACATAGATTTAATGTGTGTTCATCAGCAATAGCTAAAGGGTAAGGTGTGTGTGTGTGTGAGAGAGAGAGAGAGAGAGGGAGAGGTGATGAGAATATTCTAAAACTGGCTGTGGTTATGGTTGCATGTATCTGTGAATATACTAAAAAAACACACTGAGTTTTACACTTTAAATAGGTGAATTGTATGGTATATGAAGTATAATTCAATAGAGATATTTTCAAAATAGTAAAAGCAAATGAAAGAAACTGTTAAAAATGTGGGGGGGAAAGAACATCAAAGATTTTATCCATAAACCTGGTGTAGGAAAATAAGAAATGGAGAGAACGTGAACATTTTGGGATGACAACTGTCATAAAAAAATTTTTTGATCTAAATGCAAAGAGAGTTTTTAAGAGAGTTTAATAGGCTCCAAAAGCTACTGATAGGGATACAAATAAGTTTTAAAGAGAAGATATTGTTTTCAAGGAAATTAATAGGATACCATCAGAATCCCCCACTAGGTCTATGCAGACTTACCCAAACCAAATCTACCTCTTCTCTTTGCCCGTGTGACACCAGATTTAAGGTAAGAATCACTTAAAAAAAAAAAACAAACACCTTTCATTTACATATAATTTACATGCCATGCAACTCACCCATTTCTAGTATATGACTCAGAGGTTTTTAGAACATTCACAGATATATGCAGCCATCACTACAGTCAGTGTTAGAATGTTCCATCATCTCAAAAAGAAACCTTATGCCCTTCAGCTCTCATTCCCTGCCTCTCCAATCCCCCAATCCTAAGCAACCACAAATCTTTCTGTCGCTATAGATTTCCCTACTTTGGATATTTCACATATATGGAATCTTACAATTTGTGGTCCTCTGTGTTTGACTTCTTTTGTTTAGCTTATTTTCAAGGTTCATCCGAGTTGTAGCATGTGTCAGAACTTTCTATGGCTTAATAATATTCTGCTGTGCATATATACCACACTTTATTGATCCATTTATTTATTACTGTATTATCACTTATTCACTTTATTAACCTGTTCATGGACACTTGGGTTTCACCAACGTGGCAGATGAGAATGAGGCCTAGGGTTCCTCTCCTGCTACAAATCCCTGGGTTAATCCTGGATAAAATACACTCATTTCCCTGTCAAATTATGCTTCATACTCATTAAGTTGATTGATTTAAGTTGGAGGAAAAAAAAATAATTCTTTCTTTTTATTACATAACCAAGTTTGAGTGAATGGAATGTAAACTCTTGGTATCAGAAAAACAGAGATGGGGCATCTGGGTGGCTCAGTCAGTTAAGTACCTGACTCTTGATTTGGGTTCAGGTCATGATCTCATGGTTTGTGGGTTTGAGCCCTATATTGGGCTCTGTGCCGGCCGTGTGTAACCGGCTTGGGATTTTGTGTCCCTTGCTCTCTGCCCCTTCCCTGTTCACTCTCTCCCTCTCTCTCAAAATAAATAAACATTTTAAAAAAATTTTTAAAAAGTATAGAGAGAAAAGAACTCAAGTGGTAAGAAGTAGTTGATACAAGAGTTTGGGCTGGATCCCAGCATGAGGCACTGAGGGCTACAGCTAACACCCACGATCTCTGAGATGTGGTGCTTGGAGCATCGGCCAGAAGTGCTGAGAAAGTGTCCTCTCTCCTAAGCTTTACTGGCAGGGAAAGAAGAACGACAGGTCTGGGCCATGTGTGGGGGTGAGGTGGACAGGGTCTGCACCCAATACCTGCATGGCACAAGAATTGAATCCTGAGAAATTAATACAAAATCAGGCCCGTGACCAGTGAAAGCCCAGAGGTGCTGGCGGAAGGAAACCTCATACTCTTCTTTATTACCACCGAGGGCTCACAGAACTCCCCCAGAAACCCAAGAAAATGAGTTCGCACACAAAGTACCGCAAACCTTTGGGAGACTTGAGTGTGAAGCAGACCTGCGGCACCCAGAACCTCCATAACTGAGGACGTTGGAATACCGGTAATTCTCTGGAAATGAAGGCCTTTTATACGTGCGTATGGCTCAACTTTTGTATAACTTACTCTAGCACTTTCATATAAAAGTAAGATTTTAGTACTGATATTTTGAGCACAAATTTTGTCTCCCTTCGTCTGGATTAAAATACAATTATTCTAACTTCTTGATAATACTTGGTTTTTCTCAATCTCATGACCTGTTTTTCTTCTCCCTTCACAATTTTATTTAATTTATGATCTCTTTTTTAGAAAGGCCTGAGGTAAGTAGGGCCAGAGGTATGGAGCTAACACAAAAAGAAGTTATTCTGTTTATTCTGAGCTGCCCCTGAGCTGCCTGTAGCTTATTCTCTTCCATTGAAAGTTCATCCACTTTAAGGATGGTTCTTTGAAAACAAAGCAAAACAGGGGTGCTGTTTTGGGTGGCTCAGTTCGATAAGCATCCGACTTTGGCTCAAGTCATGATATCATGGTCTCTGGGTTCAAGCCCCGCATCAGGCTCTGTACTGACATCTCAGAGCCTGGAGTCTGCTTCAGATTCTGTGTCTCCCTCTCTTTCTGCCCCTTCCCTGCTCATGCTCTGTCTCTCTCTGTCTCAAAAATAAATAAAAACATTAAAAAAATAAACAAATGTTAAAAAAAAATTTTAAACAAAGCAAAACAAAACAAACAAATAAAACCTTCACTCAACACCTCCTTAGTCCCGGGTGACTCTCAGGACAAAATTTACATCTCTGTGCAAATGAACATGAGTTCCCAGCTCTATCAGTGGATTTCTGATGTTGTGTCCTTATGGAGACATTGCACAGTTTAGAATCTGTGGTTCCTCATGAGTGTGTGACTGCTGGATTGGGGGCACACCAAAGCCCTCCACAGCCAGGAGGGGAAGGGAAAGTGGAAGCCACATGGGAAGGGACCTGGTAGGACCCATGTGGCACCGATGTCCCTGTGGTCAAGGGCACCATGGAGGAGGGTGGTGTGGCCAGCCCACCACCAGGCCTCTGAAACTGTTTGCTTACAAACCAGCCCTCCAACAAACGCATTTCCATCTCTCTGCACCCCTTCTCGAGAGGCACAGGAAGAATCTCTGTGGGCATTTCCTCTTCTATACGAAGCTGTCCTGAGTAGCATTCTTGAAATGGTGTAAGGTGGGCAGCACGCTTAGACTTTTTTTTAGGATGGCACAATCTACAGAGACAGGGAGGTCCATTTCATCTATCAAAGCCTTGGTCCCGTGATGCAACAGTGCAGGGGGAGATGGCCAAGGCTGGGGTTTGCTGGTCTGCTGTACTCCCAGGGAGAGCCAGGTGTTATTTTGGGGAGATTGGAGTCCCTTCTCTGCAACCACATTAACCAACTTTCCATTTCCAGGTCCCATGTCTTCCCTGATCCCCTTGTATCCATCATGGCACCTTCCACTCATTCTATCCTCCCTCACCCTCCCCCTTACTTTGTTTTCCTCATAGTGAGTATCATCATTCACCATGTAAACATGATCTGAGCCCCCCTAGAATAAATTCTCCAACAGCCCCGGGAATTTGGGCTTGCTCACCTCTGTATCCCAGCACCAGCGCCGTGCTATTTGTGCAGTAAATGAGCAAGAATACTCCTGAAAGTGTGCCATTACCTCCCACCAGATCTCATGTCAGGAACCACTGTGGACCGTGATGGGGGAGCCATCTCCAGAGACTAGATCAATCCTTTTAATGATTGCCCAGCCTCTCTGCCTCTCTTGGCAACACATTCCCTGGTATACTTCCAACAATAGGAAAGCTGTGCCCCCCAGCTGCCCCATTTTCCCCAGACCCTGAGCAATTCTCTTCATCTCTGTTCACACCAGCACGTTAGTGACCTGGCCCAGGTACTGTCATCTGCTTCCCAGGAATTGGCTGGCCACACATTGCCTCCAAGAAAAGGACTGTGACCTGCCTAGATGGAGCAGTGGTCCAATGGGAGCTGTCTAGTAGCTTGAAGCTCTGCAGAGAGACCTATAAGCCACATTCCTTCAGATCTGGTGGACTCTCCCTGGCCCAGAATCTCCTGGAACATTACAGGAGTCCATTCTCAATCTAGTTTTTAGCTTTGGGGGGCAAGTTTTAACAATACATGCCTATAAGGGATCCAGGTTTTGGACTATTCTCCATAAAGTTTTTGAACTTTTATCTGCTGGCTGGAAAAAACAAAACAAACAAACAAAAACAAAAAAACCAAACCATTGATAGAAACAAGAGTGACAGGTGAATCAATCTTCCCACCTTGCTCACGGAAGTTGCTATTCCAGCTGGCCCTGATTGGTGTCTGGCAAACTGGATGTGAGATCTGTGTTGGTATACTTGTTTTTATTCATCTTTTAAAATTTATAGTGTTTTTTAAATAATTAATAGACTTTATATTTTAGAGCAGTTGTAGGTTTATGGAAACATTGAGTGGAAAGTGGAATTAGTTCCCATATATCTGCAGCCCCTCACCCCACTGTTTCCCATATTATTACCATCTGGCACTAATGTAGCATGTTTGTTACAATTGACAAGCCAACATTAATACATTATTATTAACTAAGGGCCATAGTTGACATTAAGGTTCACTCTTGGTGTTGACATTGTATGGGTTGGACAAATGCATAATGACCTGTAGCTGCTGGTATAGTATCATACAGAATAGTTTCACTGCCCTAAAAATCTGGACTATTCTCCATAAAGTTTTTGAACTTTTATCTGCTGGCTGGAAAAAACAAAACAAACAAACAAAACCAAAAAAACCAAACCATTGATAAAACCAAAAAACCAGAAAAACCCCAAAACCAAAAAAACCAAACCACTGCCTTATTCATCCCTCCCCCAAACCCTCAAAACCACTGATCTTACTGTCTCTGTAGTTTTGCCACTTCCATAATGTCATATAGTTGGAATCATACAGTATGTAGCCTTTTCAGATTGACTTATTTCACTCAGCATTTAAGTTTCCTTCATGCCCTTTTGTGGCTTTCAAATTACTGGATAATATTGCATTGTACAGATACACCACAGTTTTACATTCAGCTACTGAAGGACATCTTGATTGCTTTAAAGTTTTGGCTTTAAATTTATTTTTCTACTTATATAACTGAAACATACATATATTCATCTGAAGAAAAAATTAAAGCAACGCAGATAAACATTAATTTCCTTGTTCCACTCCACCTCCTCCAAGTTTAACATGTTGCCATGTGCATCTTTCTAGATGTTTCTTCTGCATTTATAGACACTTATGCACACAGACTACATTATCTATGCTGTGTAACAAAATTACTTCCAATTTAGTATCATAAAACAACAATAAACATTTATTGTTTTACAGATTTCATGCTAGCAGCTTGGGAATGGTTTAGTTGGGTTGTTCTGACTCAGTTTCTCATGAGGCTGCACTGAAGGTATGAGCCAAGGCTACAGTCATCTGAAGGCTTAGATCCACTTCCAAGGAGGCTTGCCCAGAAGACCAGCAAATTGATGTTGATGGTTCCACGGGGCTGTCTGAATGTTCTCACCACTTGGTGGCTGGCTTCCCTAAAGCAAGTGATTCAGGAGAGCAAGGGGAATCCTCAGTGTGTTTTATAACCCAGCAGGGAAGTCATGCATAGTCACTTCCACAATCTGCTGGGTACCACAGTTCAGGATGGGGAGGTGGGGTGGGATTAAATACCAGGAGGCAAGAATCACTCAGGACTATTTTGGAGGCTGATGATCATATCGTGCAATTCATGGATTTGTTTTGTAACTCATGTGGAAAACTTTATATTTGGCAAAAGGAAAAATTACAAATTGTAATCAATTTAGGCTTTACCCATATAAAGTAAGCAGTATTAGAACAAATCCAATGCCAGTTTGGGGCAATTTGTGTTGAGGAATTTTAACCATCATAATAATGGAATAATAAAAGTATGAATGCCTAGTATGAAGATTTAAAATTTGTGTGCACATTAGTTAATGCTTGGCTATGGGAATATGGTAGTAATAAATTGACTTCCATATATTTAAAATCCTCTTACAAGAACACCCTACATTGATCTCAGTGTTGGATATGCTCTAAGTTTAATTTTTTCCCTTAAAAAAAAAATCTGTTCCTCCCACTCTGATTTATTGTAGGCTTGGGCTCATACATTTAATCTTTGCTTATTTACAAAGATGTTTGTCTCCCAATGGTGTTGCCTATTTGCCCACTCATTTTGTGAGGTCCCAGTTGAGGCTCTAGTCTTGAATGGTAACAGCAAATGGCTTGGGGAAGGAGCGGAGAAAAGGCCAACACCCTGAAAGGTTCCTGTAGCAGCAGGCAGGGCGAGCAATTTCCAGGACAGGAGCCACAACTTGGTGACACAAGGGTCAAACAGCCCCCAGCCAGCACCTCCCACACCCTCACCCCACACGGGGGCCAGAGCTGCTGTTTACTGTCCTGACTTTCACAGAGCAGTAACTATCGATCACAACCGAGTGCAAATCAAGAGTAGTACAACAGTGTGCTCATCTGGAAGAAAACCCACGTCAAAACACCTATTGGTGTCTCCCGATGGCAGAGGTACAAATGTTGTATGACCTCTGGCTTGGTTTTTCCACGCTGCAGCCCTGACCAGTCATCTACCTGGGATCCATTGCCGGTCTACACTGCAGGTCTGGAGAGTTTAAACCCCATGTGCGTTATTTAATCCCATGGGAAAGCAGAACTTGGGACAGAAAGTGAGGGAGAATAGGCTAGGGAATAGTAAGTGACTCAATAAATACATAATATGAGTACCTATGTGTAAAGCTTTATATTTTTCAAAGCACCTATCATGATTAGATACACTGTAAATTTTGTATATTGTCTCCACTCCCAGCCAGATGGTAGAATTTGTGACTGTTTTGTTGACTGTTTTGTCCCCAGCACCTAGAAGAGTGTCTGGCACATAATCACATGCAATAAATGTGTGCTGAATTAATGAATGCACTGTGCTAATGATAGGTCATGTTAGAAAATAATTGCTGAAAGCAATTCATATGGATTTTCTTTTTCTTTCCTTCTTTTTTTTTTTAGATACTTGTTTATTTTTGAGAGAGAGACAGACAGAACATGAGCAGGGGAGGGGCAGAAAGAGAGGGAGACACAGAATCTGAAGGAGGGTCCAGGCTCTGAGCTGTCAGCACAGAGCCACACCATCCAATGGGGGGCTTAAACTCCGGAACCACGGGATCATGACCTAAGTCGAAGTCAGAAGATTAACTGTCCAAGCCACCCAGGTTCCCTGGACTTCTTCTTTCTTTTTAAGTAGGCTTCATGCCCAGTGTGGAGCCCAACACTGGGCTTGAACTCAACACCCTTGAGATCAAGACCTGAGCTGAGATCAAGAGTCGGATGCTTAACCGACTGAGCCACCCAGGCGCCCTTGGATTCTCTTAAGTTAGGCACTAACATTATTCCATTTTACAGCTGAGGAAACAGCTCATGGAGATGACATATTTTGCTGACATGGTCTCCCAGGTCCTTATTCAGACCAAACCTCCTATTCCACACTCCAGGAAAATCACAAAGACCAATGAGACACAATCCCTGTTCTCCAAGCAGAGATGCACTCATTGAAGAAAAGATTCGGAAACAAGTCAGACCCAACTGGGATGTAAATGTTAAGAGGCACGCCAGAGAAGCAGGCAATAAACTCTGGGTCTGAGGGAGGGGAAAGGGTCAGATTGAAAAAGATAAACACTAAGATACTAACAAGGTTATTGCTGGATGACATTATGAATATTTATACTTTCTGTTTCCTACTTTACCTATACTTTCTAAGTTTTCCCTAGTGAGTAAGTATTGCTTTTGCATTAAGGGAAAAAATACATTTATCTTAGGAAATGTTCCTTTAAAAATTAAAAAACACATTTTCTAAGGCAAGGCAAGTTTCCCCCTGTCACTTGCCTTCTCCTGTAGCATGCTCTATTAATGGTTTTTGGGATAACTTCTCAATGATACTCTGTGTATGCAGATATGTGACAATATATATATGGTTAAGGTTTAATTTAATATGGTTTTGAAGAAAATTTTAACATACATGTATTTATACATTATACACAAATATAAAAACATACTATGTAAGAATATATATTAAACATTTTTTTTCAAAACCATATTAAATTAAACCTTAACCCAAGGAGTCAGGAAGTACCACTAAGGAAGGAAATGTGTCTTGGGTTACTTTTCAACCACCTCCAATAAGCAGAGTCAGGACCCTGGTGAAGTAAGACAGGCACTGGTTTGGGGCACAAAATTTAAGGGGAGACCAAAAAAAACCCCTCAGCAATCAAGATAAATAATATTTTAATTCAATATTTTAAGAATCAAAATTATGCAAGAAATTCCTGAAAAACAAAACATCAACATTTTAAATTAAAGAAAAAAACAGTAAAAAAAAAGGTTGGAGGACAGATCCCAGTGATATGGGGCTGCAACTTACATAATTTCAGGGTGGTGGAGAGGGAAAACTTTGGAAACCCCCCATCAAGTGTCTTTGACACAGCAGCTGTAAAAAATGTGTTATAGGTTTGTGGCTACCAATGCAGGAAGCTAATAAATTCTATTCCACGTAATTACTATAAAAGAAAAACCCTCCTTTCCACATGAGCTTCTTCCTTCAGGACATCTCTCAATGTGGCATCTGGCTTTTTCAGAACATCAGTAAGAGAGAGAGCCAGAGAGTGTCAGCAGAAGACCTAACATGAAAGTGACATATTCAGGAGGAAGAAGGCCCTAGGCTCTACCCACACTCAAGGAAAGGAGATTACACCAGACACTGGAGAGCATCAGAATATGACACCCCAAATATGCCACTTTGGCATGAGGATTATTTTGAACTGAAAAAAAATAAGAAACAGCAGACAAAGAAAAAAAGCCCTCTGCCCTCCCCCTATCTGGCCAGAAGCACAACATAAATTTCCATTTGTAAAGGTGTTTCCCTCTTCTTACCAGGAGATGACTCTAGATTCTTAACCGCTCAGACAGCACTGGAAGAATCTATATAATAAACCTTATTAAAACAGCACTTATCTGCTATATTTTCCCTATATATTTGCCTTTCCAGGTTTGCCACTTCTAAAAGGATTTATCCCTTTTCCCTTGTCTTGTCGCTTCTCTACAAGTTTATTGTTCTTTGTTACGATGATGTTTAACCCCAAGTTCAAACCACTACCCCTCACCCTGAGTTCCTCATCACACGCACCCTTGTGAATGCGTGCTGCACATGTAAGTAAACTGTTTTCTTTTGTCCTGTTAATCTATCTTTTGTCAGCTTAATTTCCAGGAACTCAGGGGTGAACCTAGTAGTTTAGAAGAAAAGTTTTCTTCTCCCTATAGCCTGAACATCAGGAGGCAGGATCCCTGTGGGATCCGTGTGGTGCTCCGGCAGGAGCCGTGTGGGTGCTGCTTGCCACAGCACCTGAAGGTGGTGCTGTGGATGCTGGCCCTGTACCTTCCCATCACACCACTGGCTGAGTGGACAGAGTGGGCCACAGTAACATCCTGGAAGCCATTCTGACACCAGACATCTAATAGTACCTTAAAGAGACATTGTGAACTGTCTAAACATACTCCATTAAACTGAAAGATGTGTCCCCAACTCATATGCCCCTCATCTGGATCCCAAAATGCTACTGGATGCTCCAACACCACCTCACACAAGTGGTCTTAACTAATTGTGGTTAAAATGCATTACTCCTGAAATTATACGAAAGCATGACTGTGAATACATCAGAGGGGTCAAATGACACTTAAGCTTCAGTAGTTTCTCTGCAAATCTGCCTTGGGGCAAAAGTCACCATTATGGACTGGGTTGATCCAAAACAAGGTCATAAAGGAAGTAAAATTTGGAAATTGCCTTAAAGACCAAGTCATTTCAAAAAGTGGAGATAGGAGTAGGATGTTCCAGGCAATGAGAAGAGCACAAGCACTTTTAAGGGAAGAAATTTTGGAAGAATTTTCTCTAGAGCAAATTTCTTTAGAGCAAATTATGGTTTTAAAATATGATGGGAATGATAGTGATGATGATGATGCTGGTGATGGTAATGATGATGGTCATGGTGATGGTGATGATAATGATGTTGAAGATGGTGATGGTAATAATGAGATGATGATAATGATGATAAGGGTGGTGGTGATGGTCATGGTGAAGGTGATGACAGTGATGATGATGGTGATGACGGTGACGATGATAGTGATGATGGTGAAGATGGTAATGGTAATAATGA